>NC_057872.1:1605036-1688268 GCF_019740435.1 Gambusia affinis | reverse complement strand
TCTATTGTATTTGCACATATAATCCAAAAGTAAATGCACATCTTATGTTTTCCATTAAATTAACTGTGTTGCAAAAGTGTGCATAACAGGTGTAGATCTACAATACCTGTTATGTGAAAATAGGAAACTTTTCAAACGACAAAAATCTGATGCTAACAAAACTTTTCTGCTTTTTTTTCTCTCATTAAACAAATCAGAACAGTTTTAAAGTTATTTTAAAAGGGATTTTGCCAAAAAATAATTGTAGTGTGTAGAGTGTAATGTGGTGACAATTCTGGGGGTGAATGTCCCTGTAGTTTTTTGTTTGTTTTTTTGTCAATTTGACTTGGCGGCTCACAATAAACTGAAAAAAGTGACACCAGACTCTAAATTAGTGCTGATAATATAAAACACTTATGATATATGTATAAATAAGCTCATATATAATTATTTACAGCAGTATTTTAACCAACATCTTCCTATTTTGTTTGTGATTTCGCATGCCCATCTCTAACTGTTTTTTTAAAGCGAACTCCTAAAGATTCCCGCAGCACGTGAAGGCAACATCCCTTCTCCTCTCCATTGTGGCGTAAGATTTCAGCCTTGGCGCTTCCAGGAGGTCCATCCTGGTCTATTTATTGTTTAAATAAATTTAAAAAAAGCAGTCCCTATCTGTGTCCTGTTGAAATGTGGATATATTGACGCACGACCTCTGCAGATTCAGCAACTCTGTCCAAAGAACGGTGATTAAATCAGCAGAAATTCTCCAGACAGTAGCGAAATCAAGGGTCAACTTTAGAAATCTTTCAGAGTTGTTATTTCTATTCTTCATTTGGATGATGTTACTGTATTAAATTGAAAAATCTGACATTTGACTGTTTTCTATGTTTAAAATCGTGGAATCTCCAGTTATTTGTTTTTATTAAATATTAGGGGGGCCGGGGGAAACGCATTAAAATCTTTTAGATTTAAATGAATATTTTAAAACACCCAAAATGGGAACCATCTTCGTGCTGCATGCTTATGCAGTATGCATGCTGTTATGCAATATGCATCCTAAAGTAACCTTGTGCAGGAGGGCAAGCATAAAATAACAGTCTACCGCCCCCTGCTGTTTAACAAAGGTACTGCCATGGGGGGAACTACTTTTTAATTTCACGATTGTTGTAAACTTTCTTTGTTCAATGTTTCAGAGTTCCCAGTCATTTTTCACTGTAATGTCAGCTGAGTGAACGTAAAAACAAAAATATTACAATAACCGTAAAAAGGCCGTTTCTACCATCAGATGAACGGATGAATTTTCAGATTTTGAGTCATTCTGAAGTGGTGAAGATGTTTCCATTATGTGCGAATAAAAATAGTCAAAGACACACAGAAAAAGCCTCACTATATTAAGAATTTGATTTTATGAACATGAATACGTGTCGTTACAAAGAGGTTAATACATGAAACTCACTTTTTTGTTCTTTTTGGCAAAATAAAAGAAATAACCTTTACCTCAATTAAAAGAAACAAAAAGCATTTTGGTCCAGTAAAATGAATCTGTGAACTTTTTATACATATTTTATGTCTCTTAATTAATTTTTTTTCTTTTCTGAAATCTGCTTTTACATTCAGTAGCATCTCCTTTTAGCCCTATAAGCGCATGCAGCCTGAGTGAAAAACACTGATAATCACTGATCGATACTTTGACCAGGAATTTAAAAAACAAAAAAAAAGAAGTGAGAAATGCAAACATGTTCCACACACACACGCGAGCGCGCATTTACACACACACTCGTCTTTTCTTGAGACGCTGGTTCGCGTGCATCAAGAGGTTGTTAAGGCTGTTCAAAATTATTTGCAGGGCATTTCTCTGTCCCACCAGCTGAGATTTAAAGATTTTAAAGCAGAGGATGTTCTTACCAGTGGGCTGTTTTGCAGGGTGTGCGTTTTATATATATATATATATATATATATATATATATATATATATATATATATATATATATATATATATATATATATATATATTTTTTTTTTTATTATTATTATTATTTTTTTTGCACTTATAAGCAGGAGATGAAAGCACAATAGCAGCAACAGCAGCAACATGTGTGTGTGTGTGACATAGTTTGTGGGTAAAATTAAAGAGGCATTGTTCACTCGTGACTCCCACAGAGCCCTGAGGTGGCATCTACTGTCACAGAAAAACACCCTATGACACACACACACATATACACACACACACACGCACACACATACAGCTTCCTTGTTACATTCACACCCTTTTCTGTTATTTTTCTTTCCTCCACAAACACGTAAACACAGACACAGAGGAGAGAAGGAGGCAGGGAGGGCGCGATGGAGGAGGGTCCGACCCTCCCTGACCGGGTGGAAATACTCCAGAGGCTTTGAAATGGCAGCGGCTCCTCAAGTTCACTCCTCCCTCGGTTCCCAGCGAAGTGAGGAGAGGCGTGGGATGAGGAGATGGAGAAGAGGAGGGGGGTTGTCAGATGAAGGGATTTTTCGACGTCCCCCGACTGGGGTAAACATTCCCCTGCAGAACGAGAGGGGCAGAGTGAGAAACACTCCGCAAGCCGCATTCCCCACTGGCTGCCCGGGCAGCGAACTCACCGTGAACGGGTTCACAGACATGGGCCGGGGGACTTTGGGCTGAGAGTCAGGCTCGGGGAACGAGGCGAAACCTGCAGCAGGAGACAGAAACACGATGGGTGAAACCAGACCCAAACAGGAACTGGATCCAGATACAATAAAAAATAAAAAAACAAAACAAAACAAAAACAATGCCGCTCCAACTTTAAAAAATCTGTTAGTTAGTCACAAGAAATTAAAGTAAGTTGATTGAACTTTACAACTTAATAAATTAACTTTGATTACCTTAATTTGACCAATTAACACAGCTTTTTTTTTAAAGTTTGAGCTGAATCTTTTTTCAGTGCACTGGCTTCCTGACCTGCTGACCTCTGGGTACCGGTTAGTAAATGACAAACTAGAAAATTCCTGAAGAAATTTAACTGGGGCCTGCCAAAGTGTGCCCGTCGGTTTGGACCCAGCGTTCTGATGCTAAGAATTAGCATCGATGCTAAAGAAAGCTGCAATGTAATCAATAGCATGTGGAGAATCACAAGAATGTTAAGTAAGCTGGACATGCAACATTCAGTATGATAAAGCAAGTGTATTAGCTAAAATGAACAAATATGCTAATGTAAGCATAAATACTTTCAGTACCATGTGGGGTATCATTAGAATGTTTACTGTCATTTACTTACTCCATTAAGTATACTAAACATGGCTAATAAGTCTGAAAAATAGAAAATAGCTTATTTAAGCTAAAAGGCTAATGCTAATGAACTGCCTTGCTGCGCCAGGCAGTTCCCTAACCTCGGATAAACAGATAATGCAGAATGATATCACTGCACCGCCTCTGGCGGTGCACTGTCCAGAGGGGCATTTTGAGGCTTTTATTTTGAAATTTGCAGTAAGCTTCATATTAAATGCCCACACTAATCCAATGTGTAAGAGTGCTTTGGATAAACCAGTCACATAAAGCCAAAAAGAGCAATTACATGATGTAAAAATTGCCAAAGCTTTTATTTTGAAATTTTTATTTAGCTTCATTTGAAAGGGTCAAAGTCATCCCATGTGTAACAGTCATTGGATTAAATCAGTCATATAACGCTCAAAAAAGCAATGACCTGATGTAAAAATTTTCAAGGGCTTTTATTTTGAAATTTTCAGTAAGCTTCATATTAAATGCCCACACTAATCCAATGTGTAAGAGTGCTTTGGATAAACCAGTCACATAAAGCCAAAAAGAGCAATTACATGATGTAAAAATTCCCAAGGCTTTTATTTTGAAATTTTTGTTAAGCTTCATTTGAAAGGGTCAAAGTCATCCCATGTGTAACAGTCATTGGATTAAATCAGTCATATAACACTCAAAAAAGCAATTACCTGATGTAAAAATTTTCAAGGGCTTTTATTTTGAAATTTTCAGTAAGCTTCATTTCAAAGGGCCAAACTCATCCCATGTGTAACAGTGACAGGGTTAAATTAGTTATATACAGCCCATAGCAGCAAGAAGATCAAATGGCCATCTCAGTCCTCCTCTGTTTTAACTAAACTACTAGTTAGAACTACAATGATGCGTTTTAGTAGTCCTTAGCAGCTCTCCCTGCTCTGGGTTCTGTTGCCATGGTAAATAATCCTCTGCCAGCTGTGAGTGAGACATCCAGGGGGAGACAATTCTCTGTTTGAGCCAGCCAGTTTGACTAAAAAAAGCATTGCAAAAAACTGTTTCCTGCTCGGGAACCGTAATACATATTCGAAAACCGCTTGAAGCATATGAGAGGGCTATTTGTCGCCTCACATAGTCCCGCCATTCATATCTCTACCTCACTCACAGTATTAACAGCGATGAGATAAAAAAGTGTGTGCCAAGGTCTGAAATTTTTCAGAAATACATGGAAGTGAATCAGTGAGATCTGTCTGCTACCCTGGCGCATGACTTTGCTCTGAAGCACCTGGAGAGAAAACTGTAAGCGCTAGATAATTTTTGAAAACATTTGACCGGAGCAGGCACGCGTATCTATGTCATGACCAAGTTTGATACCAATCATGCAATATTTGTGAGCGTGAGGGCGAAGTTAAAAATGATTTGGGGTCAAAATGTCGCCTGACTCTCACTCAGCGGAGCGGTTTCACACTCTGATTTTTCCAAAATCAAAAACTTTGGGTCGCTTAGAAAGAAGTTGTGGACAAACCATAATACATATTGACGCGTTGTCTTCACTTTAAAAGAGATCACGGACGATCTACAAAATGAAGTTTGAATGATGCTTTCTACATAAAGTTATGATTTACACAGAAAATCCTCAAAAATAGGGTATTTTCAGGATTTACTGGTTGCCTCATCCCTTGACGACGAGAGATGCACCTGGTGAGCTCAAGTTAGTGATTTTGGGGTCGCTTTTTACGCCGCCATGGTAACTCCAAATCCCACCAAAAGTAATAGCACACCTCACGGATCGAGCCGCACGCTTTTGATACCACTTTTGTGGGTGGGCTCAGAGCGGCACGAGCCGCATTCACGGTGACGGAAGAATAAGTTAAGAACTAGAAAATTCCTGAAGAAATTTAACTGGGGCCTGCCAAAGTGTGCCCGTCGGTTTGGACCCAGCGTTCTGATGCTAAGAATTTGCATCAATGCTAAAGAAAGCTGCAATGTAATCAATAGCATGGAGAATCACAAGAATGTTAAGTAAGCTGGACATGCAACATTCAGTATGATAAAGCAAGTGTATTAGCTAAATGAGCAAATATGCTAATATACATAAATATACTTACAGTAGCATGTGGGGTATCATTAGAATGTTTACTGTCATTTACTTACTCCATTAAGTATACTAAACATGGCTAATAAGTCTGAAAAATAGAAAATAGCTTATTTAAGCTAAAAGGCTAATGCTAATGAACTGCCTTGCTGCGCAAGGCAGTACCCTAACCTCGGATAAACAGATAATGCAGAATGATATCATTGCACCGCCTCTGGCGGTGCACTGTCCAGAGGGGCATTTTGAGGCTTTTATTTTGAAATTTGCAGTAAGCTTCATATTAAATGCCCACACTAATCCAATGTGTAAGAGTGCTTTGGATAAACCAGTCACATAAAGCCAAAAAGAGCAATTACATGATGTAAAAATTGCCAAGGCTTTTATTTTGAAATTTTTGTTAAGCTTCATTTGAAAGGGTCAAAGTCATCCCATGTGTAACAGTCATTGGATTAAATCAGTCATATAACGCTCAAAAAAGCAATGACCTGATGTAAAAATTTTCAAGGGCTTTTATTTTGAAATTTTCAGTAAGCTTCATTTCAAAGGGCTAGACTCATCCCATGTGTAACAGTGACAGGGTTAAATTAGTTATATACAGCCCATAGCAGCAAGTTGTTGTAAAGGCCAGCTCAGTCCTCCTCTGTTTTAACTGAACTACTAGTTAGAACTACAGTGATGCGTATTTGTAGTCCCAGCAGCTCTCCCTGCTCTGGGTTCCGTTGCCATGGTAAATAATCCTCTCTGCCAGCTGTGAGTGAGACATCCAGGGGGAGACAATTCTCTGTTTGAGCCAGCCAGTTTGACTAAAAAAAGCATTGCAAAAAACTGTTTCCCGTTCGGGAACCGTAATACATATTCGAAAACCGTTTGAAGCATATGAGAGGGCTATTTGTCGTCTCACATAGTCCCGCCATTCATATCTCTACCTCACTCACAGTATTAACAGCGATGAGATAAAAAAAGTGTGTGCCAAGGTCTGAAATTTTTCAGAAATACATGGAAGTGAATCAGTGAGATCTGTCTGCTACCCTGGCGCATGACTTTGCTCTGAAGCACCTGGAGAGAAAACTGTAAGCGCTAGATAATTTTTGAAAACATTTGACCGGAGCAGGCACGCGTATCAATGTCATGACCAAGTTTGATACCAATCATGCAATATTTGTGAGCGTGAGGGCGAGTTAAAAAATGATTTGGGGTCAAAATGTCGCTCTGACTCTCACTCTAGCGGAGCGGCCTTCACACTCTGATTTTTCCAAAAATCAAAAACTTTGGGTCGCTTAGAAAGAAGTTGTGGACAAACCATAATACATATTGACGTGCTGTCTTCACTTTAAAAGAGATCACGGACGTATCTACAAAATGAAGTTTGAATGGCGTTTCTACATAAGGTTATGACGACACAGAAAATCCTCAAAAATAGGGTATTTTCAGGATTTACTGGTTGCCTCATCCCCTTGACGACGAGACTTGCACCTGGTGAGCTCGTTAGTGATTTTGGGGTCGTTTTTTGCTTTTTACGTCGCCATGGTAACTCCAAATCCCACCATAAGTAATAGCACACCTCCCGGGATCGAGCCGCACGTTTTGATACCACTTTTGTGGGTGGGCTCGCAGCGGTACGAGCCGCATTCACGGTGACGGAAGAATAAGTTAAGAATAATAATAATAAAGAGGCGTTCTATTGGGTGTAGAACAATAGGTGCCTGCCATGCAATGCATGGAGGCAGTGACTGACTTGCTTCGCAAGTCAGTCACTGCTCTCTATGATACATTGCTATGGGCAAACCCCAACTAGAAAATTCCTGAAGAAATTTAACTGGGGCCTGCCAAAGTGTGCCCGTCGGTTTGGACCCAGCGTTCTGATGCTAAGAATTTGCATCAATGCTAAAGAAAGCTGCAATGTAATCAATAGCATGTGGAGAATCACAAGAATGTTAAGTAAGCTGGACATGCAACATTCAGTATGATAAAGCAAGTGCATTAGCTAAAATGAGCAAATATGCTAATGTAAGCATAAATACTTTCAGTAGCATGTGGGGTATCATTAGAATGTTTACTGTCATTTACTTACTCCATTAAGTATACTAAACATGGCTAATAAGTCTGAAAAATAGAAAATAGCTTATTTAAGCTAAAAGGCTAATGCTAATGAACTGCCTTGCAGTTCCCTAACCTCGGATTAACTTTTATTGCAGAATTATATCACTGCACCGCCTCCGGTGATGTCCAGAGGGGCATTTGAGGCTTTTATTTTGAAATTTGCAGAAAGCTTCATATTAAATGCCCACACTAATCCAATGTGTAAGAGTGGTTTGGAGAAACCAGTCACATAAAGCCTAAAAGAGCAATTACATAATGTAAAAATTGTCAAGGCTTTTATTTTGAAATTCTTTTTAATCTTCATATCAAAGGGCCACACTCATCCAATGTTTAAGAGTTATTGGATTAAATCAGTAATATGCTCATGAAAGCAATTACTTGATTCAAAAATATTCAAGGTAATAGAAAAATAGGTAATAGCTTATTTAAGGTAAAGGCTAATGCTAATGAACTGCTTTGCTGCACAAGGCAGTTCCCTAACCTGAGAGAAAAAATATAAAGCATTCTAATATTATTGCATCATTAATTTTGAAATTTGCAGTAAGCTTCATATTAAATGCCCACACTAATCCAATGTGTAAGAGTGCTTTGGATAAACCAGTCACATAAAGCCAAAAAGAGCAATTACATGATGTAAAAATTGCCAAAGCTTTTATTTTGAAATTTTTGTTAAGCTTCATTTGAAAGGGTCAAAGTCATCCCATGTGTAACAGTCATTGGATTAAATCAGTCATATAACGCTCAAAAAAGCAATGACCTGATGTAAAAATTTTCAAGGGCTTTTATTTTGAAATTTTCAGTAAGCTTCATTTCAAAGGGCTAGACTCATCCCATGTGTAACAGTGACAGGGTTAAATTAGTTATATACAGCCCATAGCAGCAAGTTGTTCTAAAGGCCAGCTCAGTCCTCCTCTGTTTTAACTAGACTACTAGTTAGAACTACAGTGATGCGTATTTGTAGTCTAAGCAGCTCTCCTGCTCTGGGTTCCGTTGCCATGGTAAATAATCCTCTCTGCCAGCTGTGAGTGAGACATCCAGGGGAGACAATTCTCTGTTTGAGCCAGCCAGTTTGACTAAAAAGCATTGCAAAAACTGTTTCCTGCTCGGGAACCGTAATACATATTCAAAACCGCTTTGAAGCATATGAGAGGGCTATTTGTCGCCTCACATAGTCCCGCCATTCATATCTCTACCTCACTCACAGTATTAACAGCGATGAGATAAAAAAAGTGTGTGCCAAGGTCTGAAATTTTCAGAAATACATGGAAGTGAATCAGTGAGATCTGTCTGCTACCCTGGCGCATGACTTTGCTCTGAAGCACCTGGAGAGAAAACTGTAAGCGCTAGATAATTTTTGAAAACATTTGACCGGAGCAGGCACGCGTATCAATGTCATGACCAAGTTTGATACCAAGCTTGCAATAGTTGTGAGCGTGAGGGCGAAGTTAAAAATGATTTGGGGTCAAAATGTCGCCTGACTCTCACTAAGCGGAGCGCCTTCACACTCTGATTTTTCCAAAAATCAAAAACTTTGGGTCGCTTAGAAAGAAGTTGTGGACAAACCATAATACATATTGACGTGTTGTCTTCACTTTAAAAGAGATCACGGACGATATCTACAAAATGAAGTTTGAATGGCGTTTCTACATAAAGTTATGATTTACACAGAAAATCCTCAAAAATAGGGTATTTTCAGGATTTACTGGTTGCCTCATCCCCTTGACGCACCAGAGATGCACCTGGTGAGCTCGTTAGTGATTTTGGGGTCGTTGCTTTTACGCCGCCATGGTAACTCCAAATCCCACCAAAAGTAATAGCACACCTCACGGGATCGAGCCGCACGTTTGATACCACTTTTGTGGGTGGGCTCACGAGCCGCATTCACGACGGAAGAATAAGTTAAGAACTAGAAAATTCCTGAAGAAATTTAACTGGGGCCTGCCAAAGTGTGCCCGTCGGTTTGGACCCAGCGTTCTGATGCTAACAATTTGCATCAATGCTAAAGAAAGCTGCAATGTAATCAATAGCATGTGGAGAATCACAAGAATGTTAAGTAAGCTGGACATGCAACATTCAGTATGATAAAGCAAGTGCATTAGCTAAAATGAGCAAATATGCTAATATAAGCATAAATACTTTCAGTAGCATGTGGGGTATCATTATAATGTTTACTGTCATTTACTTACTCCATTAAGTATACTAAACATGGCTAATAAGTCTGAAAAATAGAAAATAGCTTATTTAAGCTAAAAGGTTAATGTTAATGAACTGTTGCTGCGCAAGGCAGTTCCCTAACCTCGGATAAACAGATAATGCAGAATGATATCACTGTACGCCTCGGTGTGCACTGTCCAGAGGGGCATTTTGAGGCTTTTATTTTGAAATTTGCAGTAAGCTTCATATTAAATGCCCACACTAATCCAATGTGTAAGAGTGGTTTGGAGAAACCAGTCACATAAAGCCTAAAAGAGCAATTACATAATGTAAAAATTGTCAAGGCTTTTATTTTGAAATTCTTTTTAATCTTCATATCAAAGGGCCACACTCATCCAATGTTTAAGAGTTATTGGATTAAATCAGTAATATGCTCATGAAAGCAATTACTTGATTCAAAAATATTCAAGGTAATAGAAAAATAGGTAATAGCTTATTTAAGGTAAAAGGCTAATGCTAATGAACTGCTTTGCTGCACAAGGCAGTTCCCTAACCTGAGAGAAAATATAAAGCATTCTAATATTATTGTATCACTTACGGCGATGCATTAACCTGAGGGCAATATGAAGGCTTTTATTTTGAAATTTGCAGAAAGCTTCATATTAAATGCCCACACTAATCCAATGTGTAAGAGTGCTTTGGATAAACCAGTCACATAAAGCCAAAAAGAGCAATTACATGATGTAAAAATTGCCAAAGCTTTTATTTTGAAATTTTCGTTAAGCTTCATTTGAAAGGGTCAAAGTCATCCCATGTGTAATAGTCATTGGATTAAATCAGTCATATAACGCTCAAAAAAGCAATGACCTGATGTAAAAATTTTCAAGGGCTTTTATTTTGAAATTTTCAGTAAGCTTCATTTCAAAGGGCTAGACTCATCCCATGTGTAACAGTGGCAGGGTTAAATTAGTTATATACAGCCCATAGCAGCAAGTTTTTCTAAAGGCCAGCTCAGTCCTCCTCTGTTTTAACTGAACTAGTAGTTCGAACTACAGTGATGCGTATTTGTAGTCTTCAGCAGCTCTCCCTGCTCTGGGTTCCGTTGCCATGGTAAATAATCCTCTCTGCCAGCTGTGAGTGAGACATCCAGGGGGAGACAATTCTCTGTTTGAGCCAGCCAGTTTGACTAAAAAAAGCATTGCAAAAAACTGTTTCCCTGCTCGGGAACCGTAATACATATTCGAAAAACGCTTTGAAGCATATGAGAGGGCTATTTGTCGTCTCACATAGTCCCGCCATTCATATCTCTACCTCACTCACAGTATTAACAGCGATGAGATAAAAAAAAGTGTGTGCCAAGGTCTGTAATTTTTCAGAAATACATGGAAGTGAATCAGTGAGATCTGTCTGCTACCCTGGCGCATGACTTTGCTCTGAAGCACCTGGAGAGAAAACTGTAAGCGCTAGATAATTTTTGAAAACATTTGACCGGAGCAGGCACGCGTATCAATGTCATGACCAAGTTTGATACCAATCATGCAATATTTGTGAGCGTGAGGGCGAGTTAAAAAATGATTTGGGGTCAAAATGTCGCTCTGACTCTCACTCTAGCAGAGCGGCCTTCACACTCTGATTTTTCCAAAAATCAAAAACTTTGGGTCGCTTAGAAAGAAGTTGTGGACAAACCATAATACATATTGACGTGCTGTCTTCACTTTAAAAGAGATCACGGACGTATCTACAAAATGAAGTTTGAATGGCGTTTCTACATAAAGTTATGACAACAGAGAAAATCCTCAAAAATAGGGTATTTTCAGGATTTACTGGTTGCCTCATCCCCTTGACGAGAGATGCAGCCTGGTGAGCTCGTTAGTGATTTTGGGGTCGTTTTTTGCTTTTTACGTCGCCATGGTAACTCCAAATCCCACCAAAAGTAATAGCTCCAATGCCGGGTTCGAGCCGCACGTTTTGATACCACTTTTATGGGTGGGCTCGCAGCGGTACGAGCCGCATTAACGGTAACGGAAGAATAAAATATAATATACTAGAAAATTCCTGAAGAAATTTAACTGGGGCCTGCCAAAGTGTGCCCGTCGGTTTGGACCCAGCGTTCTGATGCTAAGAATTAGCATCAATGCTAAAGAAAGCTGCAATGTAATCAATAGCATGTGGAGAATCACAAGAATGTTAAGTAAGCTGGACATGCAACATTCAGTATGATAAAGCAAGTGCATTAGCTAAAATGAGCAAATATGCTAATGTAAGCATAAATACTTTCAGTAGCATGTGGGGTATCATTAGAATGTTTACTGTCATTTACTTACTCCATTAAGTATACTAAACATGGCTAATAAGTCTGAAAATAGAAAATAGCTTATTTAAGCTAAAAGGTTAATCAATCAACTGCCTTGCTGTGCAAGGCAGTTCCCTAACCTCGGATAAACAGACAATGCAGAATGATATCACTGCACCGCCTCCGGCGGTGCACTGTCCAGAGGGGCATTTTGAGGCTTTTATTTTGAAATTTGCAGTAAGCTTCATATTAAATGCCCACACTAATCCAATGTGTAAGAGTGCTTTGGATAAACCAGTCACATAAAGCCAAAAAGAGCAATTGCATGATGTAAAAATTCCCAAGGCTTTTATTTTGAAATTTTTGTTAAGCTTCATTTGAAAGGGTCAAAGTCATCCCATGTGTAACAGTCATTGGATTAAATCAGTCATATAATGCTCAAAAAAGCAATGACCTGATGTAAAAATTTTCAAGGGCTTTTATTTTGAAATTTTCAGTAAGCTTCATTTCAAAGGGCTAGACTCATCCCATGTGTAACAGTGACAGGGTTAAATAAGTTATATACAGCCCATAGCAGCAAGTTGTTCTAAAGGCCAGCTCAGTCCTCCTCTGTTTGAACTGAACTACTAGTTCGAACTACAGTGATGCGTATTTGTAGTCCTCAGCAGCTCTCACTGCTCTGGGTTCCGTTGCCATGGTAAATAATCCTCTCTGCCAGCTGTGAGTGAGACATCCAGGGGGAGACAATTCTCTGTTTGAGCCAGCCAGTTTGACTAAAAAAGCATTGCAAAAAACTGTTTCCTGCTCGGGAACCGTAATACATATTCGAAACCGCTTGAAGCATATGAGAGGGCTATTTGTCGCCTCACATAGTCCCGCCATTCATATCTCTACCTCACTCACAGTATTAACAGCATGATAAAAAAAAAGTGTGTGCCAAGGTCTGACATTTTCAGAAATACATGGAAGTGAATCAGTGAGATCTGTCTGCTACCCTGGCGCATGACTTTGCTCTGAAGCACCTGGAGAGAAAACTGTAAGCTTAGATAATTTTTGAAAACATTTGACCGGAGCAGGCACGCCAGATCAATGTCATGACCAAGTTTGATACCAATCATGCAATATTTGTGAGCGTGAGGGCGAAGTTAAAAAATGATTTGGGGTCAAAATGTCGCTCTGACTCTCACTCTAGCAGAGCGGTTTTCACACTCTGATTTTTCCAAAATCAAAAACTTTGGGTCGCTTAGAAAGAAGTTGTGGACAAACCATAATTCATATCGACGTGTTGTCTTCACTTTAAAAGAGATCACGGACATATCTACAAAATGAAGTTTGAATGCTTTCTACATAAAGTTATGATTTACACAGAAAATCCTCAAAAATAGGGTATTTTCAGGATTTACTGGTTGCCTCATCCCCTTGACGACGAGAGATGCACCTGGTGAGCTCGTTAGTGATTTTGGGGTCGTTTTTTGCTTTTTAAGTCGCCATGGTAACACCAAAAACCACCCAAAATAATATCTCCCCACCCCGGAACGAGCCGCCCGGTTTGATAACACATTTTTGGGTGGGCTCAAGAGCGGCACGAAATGCCGCATTAACGGTAACGGAAGAATAATAATATGACTAGAAAATTCCTGAAGAAATTTAACTGGGGCCTGCCAAAGTGTGCCCGTCGGTTTGGACCCTGCGTTATGATGCTAAGAATTTGCATCAATGCTAAAGAAAGCTGCAATGTAATCAATAGAATCAGTAGAATGTTCAGTAAACTGGACATGCACCATTCAGTATGATAAAGTAAGTGTATTAGCTAAATTGAGCAAAAATGCTAATGTTAGCGTGAATGCTCTCAGTAGCATGTGGGATATTATTAGAATGTTCTCTGTAATTTACTTAATTCCTTCAGAATACTAAACATGGCAGATAAGTAAGAAAAATAGGTAATAGCTTATTTAAGCTAAAAGGTTAATGTTAATGAACTGCTTGCTGCGCAAGGCAGCCCCTAACCTGAGAGAACCAGATAATGCAGAATGATATCATTGCACCGCCACGACGGTGCACTATTCAGAGGGGCATATTGAGGCTTTTATTTTGAAATTGCAGTAAGCTTCATATTAAATGCCCACACTAATCCAGTGTCTAAGAGTGCTTTGGATAAACCAATCACGTCAAGCAAAAATTACTAAATATTTGATGTAAAATTGCCAAGGCTTTTATTTTGAAATTTTCAGTAAGCATCATAAGAAATGGTCAAACTCATCCCATGTGTAACAGTGAATGTGTTAAATCGCTTTCTATAATGCTCAAAACACAAGTAGTTCTAAAGGCCAGCTCAGTCCTCCTCTGTAGTAACTGACAGTTCCACCATGTTGTAGTTCTAACCTTCAGTCTTTGTAGTTCTAAAGAGCAGCTCAACTGTCATGACAATGAAACACAGGAGAGATGGAATACTAATAGTTTGAAGCAGTTAGTTTTTCTGATCAAAGCAGGCCAAACATATCTTTACCTAAGTGTTGCCAATAGCATGTGGGTATCATTAGAATGTTTTCTGTAATTGATTTACTCAATTCAGTATATTTAAAATGACTAATAAGTAAAATAGCTAATAGTTTATTTAAGGTAAAAGTCTTGTATCGATGATCTGCCTTGCTGCTAAGGCAGTTCCCTAACCTGAGAGAAGAATATAAAGCATTCTATTTTATTGCATCGCTTACGGGCGATGCATTAACCTGAGGGAAATAAGAAGGCTTTTCTTTGAAATATATTCATAAGCTTCATATTAAATGCTCACACTAATCCAATGCCTAACAGTGTTTGGGTTAAATTTCTTATTTACTGGCCTAAACAGCCAGTAGTTCTAAATGGAAGCTCTGTTTTAACTGAGTGTTAGTTAGAACTACAGATATGGTGTTCTGATAGTCCTATTTATTATCATTAGGTCAAAGGTTAATGTTATTGCACTGGCTTGCTGAAGCCAGTGCCATAACCTGAGAGGAAAAGATTATATAGGCAGAGACCTAGGCACTGACCTGACAGAGATATTGGGGCTTTTATTGGGAAATTTCCATTGCTTTTATTTAAAATTGACAAATTAATCCTGTTTGTTAAAATGGTTTGTAAAAATCAGTTATAAAATGCCCAAAACACAAGTAGTTCTAAAGGCCAGCTCATTCCAGAATAAATCAATCAGCTCTGGCCTCATGTGTTCCGCTGCCACATGGTAAATAATCCTCTCTGCCAGCTGTGAGTGAGACATCCAGGGGAGACAATTCTCTGTTTGAGCCAGCCAGTTTGACTAAAAAAGCATTGCAAAAAACTGTTTCCCTGCTCGGGAACCGTAATACATATTCAAAAAACCGCTTTGAAGCATATGAGAGGCTATTTGTCGCCCTCACATAGTCCCGCCATTCATATCTCTACCTCACTCACAGTATTAACAGCGATGAGATAAAAAAAGTGTGTGCCAAGGTCTGTAATTTTTCAGAAATACATGGAAGTGAATCAGTGAGATCTGTCTGCTACCCTGGCGCATGACTTTGCTCTGAAGCACCTGGAGAGAAAACTGTAAGCGCTAGATAATTTTTGAAAACATTTGACCGGAGCAGGCACGCGTATCAATGTCATGACCAAGTTTGATACCAATCATGCAATATTTGTGAGCGTGAGGGCGAAGTTAAAAATGATTTGGGGTCAAAATGTCGCCTGACTCTCACTCTAGCGGAGCTGCCTTCACACTCTGATTTTTCCAAAATCAAAAACTTTGGGTCGCTTAGAAAGAAGTTGTGGACAAACCATAATACATATTGAGTTGTCTTCACTTTAAAAGAGATCACGGAATCTACAAAATGAAGTTTGAATGCTTTCTACATAAGTTATGATTTACACAGAAAATCCTCAAAAATAGGGTATTTTAGATTTAGAGGTTGCTTCATCCCCTTGACGCACCAGAGATTTCACCTGGTGAGCTCGTTAGTGATTTTGGGGTCGTTTTTTGCTTTTTACGTCGCCATGGTAACTCCAAATCCCACCAGAAGTAATAGCACACCTCCCGGGATCGAGCCGCACGTTTTGATACCACTTTTGTGGGTGGGCTCGCAGCGGTACGAGCCGCATTAACGGTGACGGAAGAATAATAAATAACTAGAAAATTCCTGAAGAAATTTAACTGGGGCCTGCCAAAGTGTGCCCGTCGGTTTGGACCCAGCGTTGTGATGCTAAGAATTAGCATCAATGCTAAAGAAAGCTGCAATGTAATCAATAGCATGTGGAGAATCACAAGAATGTTAAGTAAGCTGGACATGCAACATTCAGTATGATAAAGTAAGTGTATTAGCTAAAATGAGCAAATATGCTAATGTAAGCATAAATACTTTCAGTAGCATGTGGGTATCATTAGAATGTTTACTGTCATTTACTTACTCCATTAAGTATACTAAACATGGCTAATAAGTCTGAAAATAGAAAATAGCTTATTTAAGCTAAAAGGTTATCGTTAATCAACTGCTTGCTGTGCAAGGCAGTTCCTCAACCTCGGATAAACAGATAATGCAGAATGATATCACTGTACGCCCGGCGGTGTGCACTGTCCAGAGGGGCATTTTGAGGCTTTTATTTTGAAATTTGCATAAGCTTCATATTAAATGCCCACACTAATCCAATGTGTAAGAGTGCTTTGGATAAACCAGTCACATAAAGCCAAAAGAGCAATTACATGATGTAAATTCCCAAGGCTTTTATTTTGAAATTTTGTTAAGCTTCATTTGAAAGGGTCAAAGTCCCATGTGTAACAGTCATTGGATTAAATCAGTCATAATGCTCAAAAAAGCAATGACCTGATGTAAAAATTTTCAAGGGCTTTTATTTTGAAATTTTCAGTAAGCTTCATTTCAAAGGGCCAAACTCATCCCATGTGTAACAGTGACAGGGTTAAATTAGTTATATACAGCCCATCAAGTTTTTCTAAAGGCCAGCTCAGTCCTCCTCTGTTTTAACTGAACTAGTTCGAACTACAGTGATGCGATTTAGTCCTCAGCACCTCCCTGCTCTGGGTTCCGCTGCCATGGTAAATAATCCTCTGCCAGCTGTGAGTGAGACATCCAGGGGAGACAATTCTGTTTGAGCCAGCCAGTTTGACTGCACAAAAACTGTTTCCTGCTCGGGAACCGTAATACATATTCAAAACCGCTTGAAGCATATGAGGGCTATCGTCTCACATAGTCCCGATTCATATCTCTACCTCACTCACAGTATTAACAGCATGAGATAAAAAGTGCAAGGTCTGAAATTTTTCAGAAATACATGGAAGTGAATCAGTGAGATCTGTCTGCTACCCTGGCGCATGACTTTGCTCTGAAGCACCTGGAGAGAAAACTGTAAGCGCTAGATAATTTTTGAAAACATTTGACCGAGCAGGCACGCGATCAATGTCATGACCAAGTTTGATACCAATCATGCAATATTTGTGAGCAGGGCGAGTTAAAAATGATTTGGGGTCAAAATGTCGCTGACTCTCACTAAAGTGCCTTTCACACTCTGATTTTTCCAAAAATCAAAAACTTTGGGTCGCTTAGAAAGAAGTTGTGGACAAACCATAATCATATTGACGTTGTCACTTTAAAAGAGATCAGCATATCTACAAAATGAAGTTTGAATGATGCTTCTACATAAAGTTATGATTACACAGAAAATCCTCATAGGGTATTTTCAGGATTTACTGGTTGCCTCATCCCCTTGACGAAGATGCATGGTGAGCGTTAGTGATTTTGGGGTCGTTTTTTGCTTTACGCCGCCATGGTAACCCAAATCCCACCAAAAGTAATAGCTAATCCGGGTTCGAGACGCTTTTGATACCACTTTATGTGGGCTCAGAGCAATGCCGCATTAACGGTAACGGAAGAATAAAAATATAATAATAAATAAAGAGACATTCTATTGGGTGTCAATAGAATGCATGTATGAGGTAGTGACTGACTTGCTTCAAGTCAGTCACTGCTCTCCTGCATGTTATGGGCAGGAACTAGAAAAATTCCTGAAGAAATTTAACTAAATGTGCAAACACGGTTTGGACCCAGCGCTCTGATGCTAACAATTTGCATCAATGCTAAAGAAAGCTGCAATGTAATCAATAGCATGTGGAGAATCACAAGAATGTTAAGTAAGCTGGACATGCAACATTCAGTATGATAAAGTGCATTAGCTAAATGAGCAAATATGCTAATATAAGCATAAATACTTTCAGTAGCATGTGGGTATCATTAGAATGTTTACTGTCATTTACTCCATTAAGTATACTAAACATGGCTAATAAGTCTGAAAATAGAAAATAGCTTATTTGTAAAACTGCTTTGCAAGGCAGTTCCCTAACCTGATAAACAGATAATGCAGAATGATATACTGTACGGCGGTGCACTGTCCAGAGGGCATGAGGCTTTTATTTTGAAATTTGCAGTAAGCTTCATATTAAATGCCCACACTAATCCAATGTGTAAGAGTGCTTATAAACCAGTCACATAAAGCCAAAAGAGCTTACATGATGTAAAAATTCAAGGCTTTTATTTTGAAATTTTGTTAAGCTTCATTTGAAAGGGTCAAAGTCATCCCATGTGTAACAGTCATTGGATTAAATCAGTCATATAACGCCAAAAAAGCAATGACCTGATGTAAAATTTTCAATTTTTATTTTGAAATTTTCAGTAAGCTTCATTTCAAAGGCTAGACTATCCCATGTAACAGTGACAGGGTTAAATTAGTTATACAGCCCATAGCAGCAAGTTCTAAAGGCCAGCTCAGTCCTCCTCTGTTTTAACTGAACTAGTGAACTACAGTGATGCGATTTGAAGTCCTCAGCAGCTCTCCCTGCTCTGTTCCGCATGGTAAATAATCCTCTCTGCCAGCTGTGAGTGAGACATCCAGGGGAGACATCTGTTTGAGCCAGCCAGTTTGACTAAAAAAGCATCAAAAAACTGTTTCTGCTCAAACCGTAATACATATTTGAAAACCGCTTGAAGCATATGAGAGGGCTATTTGTCGCCTCATAGTCCCGCCATTCATATCTCTACCTCACTCACAGTATTAACAGCGGAGATAAAAAAATGTGCCAAGGTCTGAAATTTTCAGAAATACATGGAAGTGAATCAGTGAGATCTGTTACCCTCGCATGACTTTTTCTGAAGCACCTGGAGAAAAACTGTAAGCGCTAGATAATTTTTGAAAACATTTGACCGGAGCAGGCACGCGATCAATGTCATGACCAAGTTTGATACCAATCATGCAATATTTGTGAGCGTGAGGGCGAAGTTAAAAAATGATTTGGGTCAATCACTCTGACTTCATTAGCGGAGCTGTTCACACTCTGATTTTTCCAAAATCAAAAACTTTGGGTCAGAAAGAAGTTGTGGACAAACCATAATACATATTGACGTGTTGTCTTCACTTTAAAAGAGATCACGGACGATCTACAAAATGAAGTTTGAATGCCTCATAAGTTATGATTTACACAGAAAATCAAAATAGGGTATTTTCAGGATTTACTGGTTGCCTGCCCTGATATTAGATTGCACCTGGTGAGCTCAGTGATTTTGCTTTTTTTTGCTTTTACGCCGCCATGGTAACTCCAAATCCCACCAAAAGTAATAGCTTTGAACGAGCCAACGCTTTGATACCACTTTTGTGGGTGGGCTCAAGAGCGTAATGAGCCGCATTAACGTAACGGAAGAATAATATAATACTAGAAAATTCCTGAAGAAATTTAACTGGGGCCTGCCAAAGTGTGCCTCGGTTTGGACCCAGTTCTGATGCTAAGAATTCATCAATGCTAAAGAGCTGCAATGTAATCACAGCATGTGAGAATCACAAGAATGTTAAGTAAGCTGGACATGCAATTCAGTATGATAAAGCAAGTGATTAGCTAAATGAGCAAATATGCTAATGTAAGCATAAATACTTTCAGTAGCATGTGGGGTATCATTAGAATGTTTACTGTCATTTACTTACTCCATTAAGTATACTAAACATGGCTAATAAGTAAAAATAGAAAATAGCTTATTTAAGCTAAAAGTTATAATGAACTGCCTTGCGCAAGGCAGTTCCCTAACCGGATAAACAGATAATGCAGAATGATATTATTGCAATGTGCACTGTCCAGAGGGCATATTGAGGCTTTTATTTTGAAATTTGCAGTAAGCTTCATATTAAATGCCCACACTAATCCAATGTGTAAGAGTGCTTTGATAAACCAGTCACATAAAGCCAAAAGAGCAATTACATGATGTAAAATTCAAGGCTTTTATTTTGAAATTTTGTTAAGCTTCATTTGAAAGGGTCAAAGTCATCCCATGTGTAACAGTCATTGGATTAAATCAGTCATAACGCTCAAAAAGCAATGACCTGATGTAAAAATTAAGGGCTTTTATTTTGAAATTTTCAGTAAGCTTCATTTCAAAGGGCTAGACTCATGTAACAGTGACAGGTTAAATGAGTTATATGCCCATAGCAGCAAGTTGTTCTAAAGGCCAGCTCAGTCCTCCTCTGTTTTAACTGAACTACTAGTTAGAACTACAGTGATGCGATTTGTAGTCCTCAGCTCTCTGCTCTGGGTTCTGCCATGGTAAATAATCCTCTGCCAGCTGTGAGTGAGACATCCAGGGGAGAAATTCTGTTTGAGCCAGCCAGTTTGACTAAAAAGCATTGTAAAAAACTGTTTCCTGCTCAGGAACCGTAATACATATTCAAAACCGCTTGAAGCATATGAGAGGGCTATTTGTCGCCTCACATAGTCCCGCATTCATATCTCTACCTCACTCACAGTATTAACAGCGATGAGATAAAAAAGTGTGTGTCTGAAATTTTCAGAAATACATGGAAGTGAATCAGTGAGATCTGTCTGCTACCCTGGCGCATGACTTTGCTCTGAAGCACCTGGAGAAAAACTGTGCTAGATAATTTTTGAAAACATTTGACCGAGCAGGCACGCTGTCATGACCAAGTTTGATACCAATCATGCAATATTTGTGAGCGTGAGGGCGAAAAATGATTTGGGGTCAAAATGTCACCTGACTCTCACTCTAGCGGAGCGTTCACACTCTGATTTTTCCAAAATCAAAAACTTTGGGTCGCAGAAAGAAGTTGACAAACCATAATACATATTGACGTTGTCTTCACTTTAAAAGAGATCGGACGATCTACAAAATGAAGTTTGAATGGCTTTACATAAAGTTATGATTTACACAGAAAATCCTCAAAATAGGGTATTTTCAGGATTTACTGGTTGCTCCCCTTGACGCAGACTTGCACCTGGTGAGCTGTTAGTGATTTTTCGTTTTTGCTTTTACGCCGCCATGGTAAAAATCCCACCATAATAGCTCCCTCCCGGATCGAGCCGCACGCTTTGATACCACTTTGTGTGAGCTGGAGCTCAGCAATAAATAAAGCATTCTATTGGGTGTAGAACAATAGCATGTATGATGATAGAAGTCATCACTGCTCTCCTTATAAATAAACTAGAAAATTCCTGAAGAAATTTAACTGGGGCCTGCCAAAGTGTGCCCCGGTTTGGACCCAGCTCTGATGCTAAGAATTTGCATCAATGCTAAAGAAAGCTGCAATGTAATCAATAGAATCACAAGAATGTTAAGTAAACTGGACATGCACCATTCAGTATGATAAAGTAAGTGTATTAGCTAAATGAGCAAAAATGTTATGAATGCTCAGTAGCATGTGGGATACATTAGAATGTTTCTGTAATTTACTTAATTCCTTCAGAATACTAAACATGGCAGATAAGTAAGAAAATAGGTAATAGCTTATTTAAGGCTAATGTTAATGAACTGCCTTGCACGCAAGGCAGTTCCTAACCTGAGAACAGATAATGCAGAATGATATCATTGTATGGCGTGCACTGTCCAGAGGGCATGAGGCTTTTATTTTGAAATTTGCAGTAAGCTTCATATTAAATGCCCACACTAATCCAGTGTCTAAGAGTGCTTTGGATAAACCAATCAGCCAAAATGAGCAAATATATGATGTAAAATTGCCAAGGCTTTTATTTTGAAATTTTCAGTAAGCATCATAAGAAATGGTCAATCATCCCATGTGTAACAGTGAATGTGTTAAATCGTTTCTATAATGCTCAAAACACAAGTAGTTCTAAAGGCCAGCTCAGTCCTCCTCTGTAGTAACTGACAGTTCCACCATGTTGTAGTTCTAACCTTCAGTCTTTGTAGTTCTAAAGAGCAGCTCAACTGTCATGAGAATGAAACACAGGAGAGATGGAATCCTAATAGTTTGAAGCACTTTTTCTGATCAAAGCAGGCCAAACATATCTTTACCTAAGTGTTGCCAATAGCATGTGGGGTATCATTAGAATGTTTTCTGTAATTGATTACTCAATTCAGTATATTTAAAATGACTAATAAGTAAGAAAAATAGCTAATAGTTTATTTAAGGTAAAAGTCTTATCAATGATCTTTGCTGCGCAAGGCAGATCCCTAACCTGAGAGAAGAATATAAAGCATTCTATTATTGCATCGCCACGGCGATGCATTAACCTGAGGGCAATATGAAGGCTTTTATTTTGAAAAATAAACATAAGCTTCATATTAAATGCCCACACTAATCCAATGCTATGTTTATTATCATTAGGTCAAAGGTTAAGCCATTGTCATTAGAATGTTTTCTGAATTTTATTCAAGTATATTTAAAATGACTAATAAGTAAGAAAAATAGCTAATAGTTTATTTAAGATAAGATAATAAAGCATTAGATATTTGACGCCACGGGCGATGCATATTGTTTTATGTCATTTAATATCATTAAAATTACAAAAATAATTGCTTTAACAATGGTTTGAAAAATCTGTTATAAAATGCCCAAAACACAAGTAGTTCTAAAGGCCAGCTCATTCCAGAGTGTCCTCCCATAAATCAGCTGCTCTGGCCTCATGTGTTCCGCTGCTATGGTAATGGATCAGCTGCTAACTGTCAGTGTGTTTGAGACAGAAAGGGGAAAAATTCTATCTTTGTGAGACACCCAGCCAATTAATATGGAAAAAGCACCAACAAACCTTTGCTGCTCAGGAACCGTAATACATATTTGAAAACCGCTTTGAAGCGAGAGGGCTATTTGTCTCCGATAGTAATTCATATTTTTACCTCATTCACAGTAATTGCAGTGATGAGACAAAAATTGTGCAGAAACTTTTCAGAAATACATGGAAGTGAATGGGAGAGCGCCAGTTACCCTGTCCCATGATTTCACTCTGAAGCACCTTGACAGAAAACCGTAAATGCTAGAGAAATATCAACACATTTTACCGAGCAGGCGCGTCAATGTCATGACCAAGTTTGATACCAATCGGGCGATATTTTAGATGGACGGCGATTTCAAAATCGCTTTGGGGTCAAAAATCTGCTTAAATTCTCACTAAAAAAGCGCAGTTGGTGTCAGTTATGCTCGCTCGCAGTTGGAAATTTTTCTTTTCGCCGCCATCGTAAGTCCGATTCCTTATAAAATAATAGCACACCTCCGAACCGAGCCGCACGCTTTGATACCACTTTTGTGGTGGGCAGAGCGGTACGAGCCGCATTCGGTGACGGAAGAAGAATAAATAATAAAATTCCTGAAGAAATTTAACTGGGGCCTGCCAAAGTGTGCCCGTGGTTTGGACCCAGCGTTCTGATGCTAACAATTAGCATCAATGCTAAGCTTAAAAACTTCCAAAGAACCATGTGGAGAATCACAAGAATGTTGACTAACATGGACATGCACGATTCAGCATGTTGTCTATACTTGACTTACACCATTAAGTATACTAAACATGGCTAAAAAGACAAAAAAATACCCAATAGCTTATTTAAAATAAAATGCTAATGCTAATGAACTGCCTTGCTGCAAGGCAGCCCCTAACCTGAGAGAAGAATATAATTATTGTATCGCCACGCGATGCATTAACCTGAGGGTCATATTGAGGCTTTTATTTTGAAATTTGCAGTAAGCTTCATATTAAATGCCCACACTAATCCAGTGTCTAAGAGTGCTTTGGATAAACCAATCACGTCAAGCAAAAATGAGCAAATATATGATGTAAAAATTGCCAAGGCTTTTATTTTGAAATTTTCAGTAAGCATCATAAGAAATGGTCAAACTCATCCCATGTGTAACAGTGAATGTGTTAAATCGTTTCTATAATGCTCAAAACACAAGTAGTTCTAAAGGCCAGCTCAGTCCTCCTCTGTAGTAACTGACAGTTCCACCATGTTGTAGTTCTAACCTTCAGTCTTTGTAGTTCTAAAGAGCAGCTCAACTGTCATGAGAATGAAACACAGGGAGAGATGGAATCCTAATAGTTTGAAGCAGTTAGTTTTTCTGATCAAAGCAGGCCAAACATATCTTTACCTAAGTGTTGCCAATAGCATGTGGGGTATCATTTGAATGTTTTCTGTAATTGATTTACTCAATTCAGTATATTTAAAATGACTAATAAGTAAGAAAAATAGCTAATAGTTTATTTAAGGTAAAAGGCTTATCTAATCGACTGCTTGCTGCGCAAGGCAGATCCCTAACCTGAGAGAAGAATATAAAGCATTCTAATATTATTGCATCGCCACGGCGATGCATTAACCTGAGGGCAATATGAAGGCTTTTTTTTGAAAAATAAACATAAGCTTCATATTAAATGCCCACACTAATCCAATGCCTAACAGTGTTTGAGTTAAATTCTGTATTGATTTACTCCATTCAGTATATTTAAATGACTAATAAGTAAGGCTCTGTTTATTTAAGATGACTTAGTTCTAAGAACTACATATGGTGTTCTGATAGTCCTATTTAATATCATTAGGTCAAAGGTTAATATTTTTGCCGCGCAAGCCAGTGCCATAACCTGAGAGGAAAAGATAATATAGGCAGAGATTTTGCACTCACCTGACAGAGATATTGGGGCTTTTATTGGGAAATTTCCATTAAGCTTTATTTAAAATTACACATTAATCCTGTGTGTAACAATGGTTTGTTAAAATCAGTTATAAAATGCCCAAAACACAAGTAGTTCTAAAGGCCAGCTCATTCCAGAGTGTCCTCCCATAAATCAGCTGCTCTGGCCTCATGTGTTCTGCTATATGGTAATGGATCAGCTGCTAACTGTCAGTGTGTGTGAGACAGAAAGGGGAAAAAATTCTATCTTTGTGAGACACCCAGCCAATTAATATGGAAAAGCACAACAAACCTTTGCTGCTCAGGAACCGTAATAATACATATTCAAAACCGCTTGAAGCGTATAAGAGGGCTATTTGTCTTCTCCGATAGTATCATAATTCATATTTTTACCTCATTCACAGTAATTGCAGTGATGAGACAAAAATTGTGCAGAAACTTTTCAGAAATACATGGAAGTGAATCAGGGAGAGCGCCAGTTACCCTGTCCCATAATTTCACTCTGAAGCACCTTGACAGAAACCGTAAATGCTAGAGAAATATCGAACACATTTTACCGAGCAGGCATGCGATGTCATGACCGAGTTTGATACCAATCAATATATTTGTGACGCGATTTCAAAATCGCTTGTCAAAATCTGCTTAAATTCTCACCTAAAAAGCGGCAGTTGGTTTCAGTTATTTCATGCAGTTGGAAATTTTGTTTTTCGCTTTTACGCCATCGAGTCCGATTCTTATAAAAATACAGCACTGCCATCGAGCCGCACGCTTTGATACCACTTTTGTGGTGGGCTCAGAGCTGCAAATGATTCCGGTGAGAAGAATAATAAAGAACTAGAAAATTCCTGAAGAAATTTAACTGGGGCCTGCCAAAGTGTGCCTGCGGTTTGGACCCAGTTTGATGCTAAGAATTAGCATCAATGCTAAAGAAAGCTGCAATGTAATCAATAGAATCACAAGAATGTTAAGTAAACTGACATGCACCATTCAGTATGATAAAGCAAGTGTATTAGCTAAAATGAGCAAAATGCTAATGTTAGCGTGAATGCTCAGTAGCATGTGGGATATTATTAGAATGTTCTCTGTAATTTACTTAATTCCTTAAGTATACTAAACATGGCAGATAAGTAAGAAAAATAGGTAATAGCTTATTTAAGCTAAAAGGCTAATGTTAATGAACTGCTTGGCAAGGCAGTTCCCTAACCTGATAAAAGATAATGCAGAATGATATTGCACCGCTTCGGCGGTGCATATAGAGGCATATTGAGGCTTTTATTTTGAAATTTGCAGTAAGCTTCATATTAAATGCCCACACTAATCCAGTGTCTAAGAGTGCTTTGGATAAACCAATCACGCCAAAAAATGAGCAAATATATGATGTAAAATTGCCAAGGCTTTTATTTTGAAATTTTCAGTAAGCATCATAAGAAATGGTCAAACTCATCCCATGTGTAACAGTGAATGTTAAATCGTTTCTATAATGCTCAAAACACAAGTAGTTCTAAAGGCCAGCTCAGTCCTCCTCTGTAGTAACTGACAGTTCCACCATGTTGTAGTTCTAACCTTCAGTCTTTGTAGTTCTAAAGAGCAGCTCAACTGTCATGAGAATGAAACACACAGGAGAGATGGAATCCTAATAGTTTGAAGCAGTTAGTTTTTCTGATCAAAGCAGGCCAAACATCTTTACCTAAATGCCAATAGCATGTGGGGTATCATTAGAATGTTTCTGTAATTGACTTACTCATTCAGTATATTTAAAATGACTAATAAGTAAGAAAATAGCTAATAGTTTATTTAAGGTAAAAGTATTATCTTTGATCGCGGCGCAAGGCAGATCCCTAACCTGAGAGAAAGAATATAAAGCATTCTATTATTGTATCGCCACGGCGATGCATTAACCTGAGGGCAATATGAAGGCTTTTATTTTGAAAATAAACATAAGCTTCATATTAAATGCCCACACTCAACACAATTAATGCCAGCATCATAAGAATGTTTTCTGTAAATTGATTTACTCCATTCAGTATATTTAAAAGCCAATAAGTAAGAAAAATAGCTAAGTTTATTTAAGAAATTTAGTTCATTAGACACAGATATTGTTCTGATAGTCCATTTAATATCATTAGGTGAAAGGCAGTTATTACTGCTGCAAGCCAGTGCCATAACCTGAGAGGAAAAAAATATAGGCAGACAGAGATATTGGGGCTTTTATTGGGAAATTTCCATTAAGCTTTATTTAAAATTACACATAATCCTGTGTGTAACAATGGTTTGTTAAAATCTGTTATAAAATGCCCAAAACACAAGTAGTTCTAAAGGCCAGCTCATTCCAGAGTGTCCTCCCATAAATCAGCTGCTCTGGCCTCATGTGTTCCGATGCTATGGTAATGGATCAGCTGCTAACTGTCAGTGTGTTTGAGACAGAAAGGGGGGAAAAAAATTCTATCTATTAGAGACACCCAGCCAATTAATATGGAAAAGCACTAACAAACCTTTGCTTCAGGAACCGTAATACATATTTGAAAACCGCTTGAAGCGTATGAGAGGGCTATTTGTCGCTCCGATAGTATCATAATTCATATTTTTACCTCATTCACAGTAATTGCAGTGATGAGACAAAAATTGTGCAGAAACTTTTCAGAAATACATGGAAGTGAATCAGGAGAGCGCCAGTTACCCTGTCCCATGATTTCACTCTGAAGCACCTTGACAGAAAACCGTAAATGCTAGAGAAATATCGAACACATTTTACCGAGCAGGCGATCAATGTCATGACCGAAGTTTGATACCAATCGGGCGATATTTGTGGACGGCGATTTCAAAATCGCTTTGGGGTCAAAATCTGCTTAAATTCTCACTCTAAAAAGCGCAGTTGGTGTCAGTTATGCTCGCGCTTCGCAGTTGGAAATTTTGCTCGCTTTTCGCTTTTTACGCCGCCATCGTAAGTCCGATTCTTATAAAAATAATAGCTCTCCCGCCGAGCCGCACGCTTTTGATACCACTTTTGTGGTGGGCTCAGAGCGTACGAAATGCATTAACGGTGACGGAAGAATAATAAATAATATAACTAGAAAATTCCTGAAGAAATTTAACTGGGGCCTGCCAAAGTGTGCCCGTCGGTTTGGACCCAGCGTTCTGATGCTAAGAATTTGCATCAATGCTAAAGAAAGCTGCAATGTAATCAATAGAATCACAAGAATGTTAAGTAAACTGGACATGCACCATTCAGTATGATAAAGTAAGTGTATTAGCTAAATGAGCAAAATGCTAATGTTAGCGTGAATGCTCTCAGTAGCATGTGGGATATTATTAGAATGTTCTGTAATTTACTTAATTCCTTCAGAATACTAAACATGGCAGATAAGTAAGAAAATAGGTAATAGCTTATTTAAGCTAAAAGGTTAATTGAACTGCCTTGCTACGCAAGGCAGCCCTAACCTGAGAGAACCAGATAATGCAGAATGATGCATTGATGAGGCATATTGCCAAGGCTTTTATTTTGAAATTTTCAGTAAGCATCATAAGAAATGGTCAAACTAATCCCATGTGTAACAGTGAATGTGTTAAATCGTTTCTATAATGCTCAAAACACAAGTAGTTCTAAAGGCCAGCTCAGTCCTCCTCTGTAGTAACTGACAGTTCCACCATGTTGTAGTTCTAACCTTCAGTCTTTGTAGTTCTAAAGAGCAGCTCAACTGTCATGAGAATGAAACACAGGGAGAGATGGAATCCTAATAGTTTGAAGAAGTTAGTTTTTCTGATCAAAGCAGGCCAAACATATCTTTACCTAAGTGTTGCCAATAGCATGTGGGGTATCATTAGAATGTTTTCTGTAATTGATTTACTCAATTCAGTATATTTAAAATGACTAATAAGTAAGTAAAATAGCTAATAGTTTATTTAAGGTAAAAGTCTTATCTTGATCTGCTGCGCAAGGCAGATCCCTAACCTGAGAGAAGAATATAAAGCATTCTATTATTGTATCCTTTACGGCGATGCATTAACCTGAGGGCAATATGAAGGCTTTTATTTTGAAAAATAAACATAAGCTTCATATTAAATGCCCACACTAATCCAATGCCTAACAGTGTTTGGGTTAAATCTCTTATTTACTGGCCTAAACAGCCAGTAGTTCTAAATGGAAGCTCTGTTTTAACTGAGTGTTAGTTAGAACTACAGATATGGTGTTCTGATAGTCCTATTTATTATCATTAGGTCAAAGTTATTGCACTGGCTTGCTGCGCAAGCCAGTGCCATAACCTGAGAGGAAAAGATAATATAGGCAGAGATTTTTGCACTGACCTGACAGAAATATTGGGGCTTTTATTGGGAAATTTCCAGTAAGCTTATTTAAAATTACACTAATCCTGTGTGTAACAGTGAATGGGTTAAATTAGTTATATACAGCCCATAGCAGCAAGTAGTTCTAAAGGCCAGCTGTTTTCCAGAGTGTCCTCCCATGAATCAGCTGCTCCCCTCTGTTCCGTTGCTATGGTAAATATCCTGCTCTGCCAGTGTGAGACAGAAAGGGGGAAAAAATTCTATCTGTTTGAGCCAGCCACTAAAAAAAAGCCAAAAACTGTTTCGCTCGGAACCGTAATACATATTTGAAAACCGCTTGAAGCATAAGAGGGCTATTTGTCTCACATAGTCCATTCATATTTCTACCTCATTCACAGTATTGCAGTGATGAGACAAGGTCTGAAATTTTCAGAAATACATGGAAGTGAATCAGGAGATCTGCCACCCTGTCCCATAATTTCACTCTGAAGCACCTGGAGAAAAACTGTAAGCTAGAGAAATTGAAACATTTGACCGGAGCAGGCAGATCAATGTCATGACCAAGTTTGATACCAATCATGCAATATTTGTGAGGCGATTAAAATGCTTTGGGGTCAAAATCTGCTTAAATTTCATCTAAAAAGCCAGTTGGCCTGATTATGCTCTGCTTTCAGTTGGAAATTTTGCTTTTTCGCTTAGAAAGAAGTCCGACAAAAATAATAGAATGAATAGCTCTTTGATACCACTTTTTATGGTCTCGACGGCACAAATGTTAACGGTAAGGAAGAATATAAACCAGAAAATTCTAAGAAATTTAGTGATGTGCAGGTTTGATAGTTTGATGCTAAGAATTTGCATAAGCTTCATATTAAATGCCCACACTAATCCAGTGTAAGAGTGCTTTGGATAAACCAATCAATACAAAATGAGCAAATATATGATGTAAAAATTGCCAAGGCTTTTATTTTGAAATTTTCAGTAAGCATCATAAGAAATGGTCAAACTAATCCCATGTAACAGTGAATGTTAAATCGTTCTATAATGCTCAAAACACAAGTAGTTCTAAAGGCCAGCTCAGTCCTCCTCTGTAGTAACTGACAGTTCCACCATGTTGTAGTTCTAACCTTCAGTCTTTGTAGTTCTAAAGAGCAGCTCAACTGTCATGAGAATGAAACACACAGAGAGATGGAATCCAATAGTTTGAAGCAGTTTTTCTGATCAAAGCAGGCCAAACATATCTTTACCTAAATGTCAATAGCATGTGGGTATCATTAGAATGTTTTCTGTAATTGACTTACTCCATTCAGTATATTTAAAATGACTAATAAGTAAAATAGCTAGTTTATTTAAGGTAAAAGTCTTATAATGAACTGCTTGCTGCGCAAGGCAGTTCCCTAACCTGAGAGAAGAATATAAAGCATTCTAATATATATTGTACACGATGGCATTAACCTGAGGGGCATATGAAGGCTTTTATTTTGAAATTTGCATAAGCTTCATATTAAATGCCCACACTAATCCAATGTGTAAGAGTGTTTGATAAACCATTTACTGGCCAAACAGCCAGTAGTTCTAAATGGAAGCTCTGTTTTAACTGAGTGTTAGTTAGAACTACAGATATGGTGTTCTGATAGTCCCATTTATTATCATTAGGTCAAAGTCATCATGTGTAAGTCATAACCTGAGAGGAAAAGATTATAGGCAGAGATTTTGTAAACGCCTGCACTCACCTGACAGAGATATTGGGGCTTTTATTTTGAAATTTTCATTAAGCTTTATTTAAAATTACACTTAATCCTGTGTGTAACAATGGTTTGTTAAATCTGTTATAAAATGCCCAACAAGTAGTTCTAAAGGCCAGCTCATTCCAGAGTGTCCTCCCATAAATCAGCTGCTCTGGCCTCATGTGTTCTATGGTAATGGATCAGCTCCTGTCATGTGTGTGTGAGACAGAAAGGGGAGACAATTCTATCTGTTTGAGCCAGCCAATTAAAAAAGCAAACAAACTGCTGCTCAGGAACCGTAATACATATTTGAAAACCGCTTGAAGCGTATGAGAGGGCTATTTGTCTCCTCATAGTCCCAATTCATATTTCTACCTCACAGTAATTGCAGTGATGAGACAAAAAATTGTGCAGAAATTTTCAGAAATACATGGAAGTGAATCAGTGAGATCTGCCTACCCTGTCCATAATTTGCTCTGAAGCACCTTGACAGAAAACCAAATGCTAGAGAAATATGAACACATTTGACCGAGCAGGCACGCGATCAATGTCATGACCAAGTTTGATACCAATCATGATATTTGTGAGCGTGAGGGCGATTTCAAAATCGCTTTGGGGTCAAAATCTGCTTAAATTCTCACTCTAAAAAGCGCAGTTGGTTCAGTTATGCTCTGCTTCGCAGTTGGAAATTTTGCTCGCTTTTTTACGCCGCCATGAAGTCCGATTCCTTATAAAAATAATAGCACCCTCCCGGACCGAGCCGACGCTTTTGATACCACTTTTGTGGTGGGCTCAAGAGCGTACGAGCCGCATTAACTACGGAAGAATAAATAAATAAAGATATAAAGAGACATTCTATTGGGTGTAGAACAATAGGTGTATGTAGATAAGTGACTGACTTGCTTCGCAAGTCAGTCACTGCTCCTTATGCATTATCAGGCCCCAACTAGAAAATTCCTGAAGAAATTTAACTGGGGCCTGCCAAAGTGTGCCCGCCGGTTTGGACCCAGCGTCTGATGCTAAGAATTAGCATCAATGCTAAAGAAAGCTGCAATGTAATCAATAGAATCACAAGAATGTTAAGTAAACTGGACATGCACCATTCAGTATGATAAGTGTATTAGCTAAATGAGCAAAAATGCTAATGTTAGCATGAATGCTCTCAGTAGCATGTGGGATATATTAGAATGTTCTGTAATTTACTTAATTCTTCAGAATACTAAACATGGCAGATAAGTAAGAAAATAGGTAATAGCTTATTTAAGCTAAAGGTAATGTGAACTGCTTGCTGCAAGGCAGTCCTAACCTGAGAGAACCAGATAATGCAGAATGAGCAATATGCGGTGCATGTCCAAAGGGGCATTTTTGAGGCTTTTATTTTGAAATTTGCAGTAAGCATCATAAATGGTCAAACTAATCCCATGTGTAACAGTGAATGTGTTAAATCGTTCTATAATGCTCAAAACACAAGTAGTTCTAAAGGCCAGCTCAGTCCTCCTCTGTAGTAACTGACAGTTCCACCATGTTGTAGTTCTAACCTTCAGTCTTTGTAGTTCTAAAGAGCAGCTCAACTGTCATGAGAATGAAACACACAGGGAGAGATGGAATTAATAGTTTGAAGCAGTTACTTTTTCTGATCAAAGCAGGCCAAACATATCTTTACCTAAGTGTTGCCAATAGCATGTGGGGTATCATTAGAATGTTTTCTGTAATTGACTTACTAATTCAGTATATTTAAAATGACTAATAAGTAAGTAAAAATAGCTAATAGTTTATTTAAGGTAAAAGTCTTATTTTATGATTCGCTTGCTGCAAGGCAGATCCCTAACCTGAGAGAAGAATATAAAGCATTCTATATATTGTATCAAACATGCATTAACCTGAGGGCAATATGAAGGCTTTTATTTTGAAATAAACATAAGCTTCATATTAAATGCCCACACTAATCCAATGCCTAACAGTGTTTGGGTTAAACTTATTTACTGGCCTAAAGCCAGTAGTTCTAAATGGAAGCTCTGTTTTAACTGAGTGTTAGTTAGAACTACAGATATGGTGTTCTGATAGTCCTATTTAATATCATTAGGTCAAAGGTTAAACATTGACTGGTTTGCAAGCCAGTGCCATAACCTGAGAGGAAAAGATAATATAGGCAGAGATTTTGCACTGACCTGACAGAGATATTGGGGCTTTTATTGGGAAATTTCCATTAAGCTTTATTTAAAATTACACATAATCCTGTGTGTAACAATGGTTTGTTAAAATCAGTTATAAAATGCCCAAAACACAAGTAGTTCTAAAGGCCAGCTCATTCCAGAGTGTCCTCCCATGAATCAGCTGCTCTGGCCTCATGTGTTCCGCTATGGTAATGGATCAGCTGCTAACTGTCAGTGTGAGACAGAAAGGGGGGAAAAATTCTATCTTTGTGAGACACCCAGCCAATTAATATGGAAAAAGCATTCAACAAACCTTTGCCGCTCAGGAACCGTAATACATATTTGAAAAACCGCTTGAAGCGTAGAGAGGGCTATTTGTCTCTCCGATAGTACTGCATTCATATTTTTTACCTCTCACAGTAATTGCAGTGATGAGACAAAAATTGTGCAGAAACTTTTCAGAAATACATGGAAGTGAATCAGGAGAGCCAGTTACCCTGTCCCATAATTTCACTCTGAAGCACCTTGACAGAAAACCGTAATGCTAGAGAAATATCGAACACATTTTACCGGAGCAGGCACGCGATCAATGTCATGACCGAGTTTGATACCAATCGGGCGATATTTAGTGACGGCGATTTCAAAATCGCTAGTCAAAATCTGCTTAAATTCTCACTCTAAAAAAGCGTAGTTGGTGCAGTTATGCTCATGCTTCGCAGTTGGAAATTTTTGCTTTTTACGCCGCCATCGTAAGTCCGATTCAAAAATAATAGCTCCAATGCCGGATCGAGCCGCACGCTTTGATACCACTTTGTGGTGGGCTCAGAGCGTGCGACATTAACGGTAACGGAAGAATAATATAACTAGAAAATTCCTGAAGAAATTTAACTGGGGCCTGCCAAAGTGTGCCCGCCGGTTTGGACCCAGCGCTCTGATGCTAAGAATTTGCATCAATGCTTGCAATGTAATCAATAGCATGTGGAGAATCACAAGAATGTTAAGTAAGCTGGACATGCAACATTCAGTATGATAAAGTAAGTGTATTAGCTAAATGAGCAAATATGCTAATGTAAGCATAAATACTTTCAGTAGCATGTGGGTATCATTAGAATGTTTACTGTCATTTACTTACTCCATTAAGTATACTAAACATGGCTAATAAGTCTGAAAAATAGAAAATAGCTTATTTAAGCTAAAATGAACGTTTGCAAAGGCAGTTCCCTAACCTCGGATAAACAGATAATGCAGAATGATATCATTGTACTTGGTGCACTGTCCAGAGGGGCATATTGAGGCTTTTATTTTGAAATTTGCAGTAAGCTTCATATTAAATGCCCACACTAATCCAATGTGTAAGAGTGCTTTGAGATAAACCAGTCACATAAAAAAAAGAGCAATTACATGATGTAAAAATTCCCAAGGCTTTTATTTTGTTAAGCTTCATTTGAAAGGGTCAAAGTCATCCCATGTGTAACAGTCATTGGATTAAATCAGTCATATAACGCTCAAAAAGCAATGACCTGATGTAAAAATTTTCAAGGGCTTTTATTTTGAAATTTTCAGTAAGCTTCATTTCAAAGGGCTAGACTCATCCCATGTGTAACAGTGACAGGGTTAAATGAGTTATATACAGCCTATAGCAGCAAGTTGTTCTAAAGGCCAGCTCAGTCCTCCTCTGTTTTAACTGAACTAGTAGTTAGAACTACAGTGATGCGATTTGTAGTCCTCAGCAGCTCTCCTGCTCTGGGTTCCATGGTAAATAATCCTCTGCCAGCTGTGAGTGAGACATCCAGGGGGAGACAATTCTCTGTTTGAGCCAGCCAGTTTGACTAAAAAGCATTGCAAAAACTGTTTCCTGCTCGGGAACCGTAATACATATTCAAAACCGCTTGAAGCATATGAGAGGGCTATTTGTCGCCCCACATAGTCCCGCCTATTCATATCTCTACTCACCACAGTATTAACAGATGAGATAAAAAAGTGTGCCAAGGTCTGAAATTTTCAGAAATACATGGAAGTGAATCAGTGAGATCTGTCTACCCTGGCGCATGACTTTGCTCTGAAGCACCTGGAGAGAAACTGTAAGCGCTAGATAATTTTGAAAACATTTGACCGGCAGGCACGCCAGATCAATGTCATGACCAAGTTTGATACCAATCATGCAATATTTGAGCGTGAGGCGAGAAAAAATGATTTGGGGTCAAATGTCACCTGACTCTCATTTAGCGGAGCGGCCTTCACACTCTGATTTTTCCAAAATCAAAACTTTGGTCGCTTAGAAAGAAGTTGTGGACAAACCATAATACATATTGACTTGTCTTCACTTTAAAAGAGATCACGGAACAAAATGAAGTTTGAATGGCTTTCTACATAAGTTATGACGACACAGAAAATCCTCAAAATAGGGTATTTAGATTTACTGGTTGCTCGCCCCTTGACAGTGACTTGCACCTGGTGAGCTCGTTAGTGATTTGCTTTTTGCTTTTACGCCATGGTAACTCCAAATCCCACCAAAAGTAAGTCCGGAACGAGACGCTTTTGATACCACTTTTGTGGTGGGCTCAAGAGCCACGAGCATTGACGGAAGAATAAAATAAACTAAAAATTCTGAAATAGGTGCCTAGAATGAGCATGACTTTGAAGAGTTTGATAAGATGAAAATTCAGTAACAAATCAAAATGCAATGGTAATCAGTTGGCATGCTAGAGATTAATAATAAAGAAACATTCTATGTAGAACAATGTACATTTGTATAGTGACTGACTTGAAAGAAGCCTTATGCATTAATATGAATAAATAAGTATTAAAGAAACATTCTATTGGGTGAGAATAGGTTTGATGTAATGCTATAGTGACTGACTTGTTTCCAAGTCAGCCACTGCTCTCCTTAACATCTGCAGGTAACTAGAAAATTCCTGAAGAAATTTAACTGCCTGCCAAAGTCCGGGACCCAGCGTGATGCTAACAATTGCATCAATGAAGCTTAAAAATCAAAGCATGTGGAGAATCACAAGAATGTTATAACTGGACATGCACATTCAGCATGATAATCAGCTCACTAGCATGTGTATCATAATTTACTTACACCATTAAGTATACTAAACATGGCTAATAAGTAAAAAATAGAATAGCTTATTTAAGCTAAAAGGCTAATGCTGCTTTTGTGCAGTTCAACCTGAGAGAAACAGATAATGCAGAATGATATCATTGTACGCATGCGCACTGTCCAGAGGGGCATATTGAGGCTTTTATTTTGAAATTTGCAGTAAGCTTCATATTAAATGCCCACACTAATCCATGTGTAAGAGTGCTTTTGGATAAATCACATAAAGCCAAAAAGAGCAATTACATGATGTAAAAATTTCAAGGCTTTTATTTTGAAATTTTTGTAAGCTTCATTTGAAAGGGTCAAAGTCATCCCATGTGTAACAGCCAGATTAAATCAGTCATATAACGCCCAAAAAGAGCAGTATCAAGCTAACAGACTGAAGTTTGCTCTAACAGTTAACTCCAGCTATGAAATCCTGCAGTTTGAGTGCCATGGTACAAAACACTGTAATAAATGGAATTTCCTCCCACCTGTGAGATCAGTTCAGAGCCAATTATTCTATTCAGTTTGAGCAAGCACATCTAAAAGTTGCACTGTGCCCTTGAGACTATTTGCTCTGCTAAGCAAGAAAAATAATAATCCAGAGACCGCTGCTTAAGTGAAAAAGGGGCAATTTACTGAATGCACACACATATAAAATCAATATATAAACCAAAAATACTCTGCAGATTTTAATAATGATAAATAAAAAATTAAAAATGAGAAAAGAAAAATATCTTCCTTTTTGCTCTTTAGCGCCTAGGTTATTTTAATTAGACTAATTTGATTAAAGACAGTTTCTTTCCAGGTTGCAACTATTTTAAGATACATCCCTTGAGTTAAATTTTCCCTTTCTTTTACAGGTGCACCTTAAAAAATTACAATCAAAGTAAATACTCAAATCACATTCAGAAACATAAACATGAAATCAAAGTATGATTTTACTAAGTTCAGCTCAAATGTAAACCAGATGCTCAGTTCAATGAAAAGTTTCAGTTCGATTAGTAAAAGATAATAATTCAATAGTTCTATTCAGTTCAGTTCAATAACTAGTTCCTGATTTTATGCTGCAGCATCATAGCAGAATCCTCCTAGAATAGAAATAACAGGCTGCTGGTGCCATTTGACCCGCTGTGATGCAAAAGCAGAAATGCTAAAAAAAAGCTGTGTAACAGCACAAAAATCACAATAAATTTAAATTAAATTAGTATTAAATAAACTCTTCATAAATCAATATATTAATGATAACATTTATACTTAAGCTTTTAAAGTCAGCTTGTTTACTTATTTCTCCAAAAGAAAAAATAAAGAAAAATGCAGAAAATAAAAAAATAAAAAATGAACTGCATAAAACTCACAGTTGCAGGTAAATTATGTTTTTGTTTCAGATAATACTTTTTTTGAATTAATAAGCTATTTTTACTTCCTCTGTTTAGCTGTGATAAAAGGCAAATGTAAGATTAAAAACAGAAATTTTTTGTAAGCTTTGAAAGGGTCAAATTTATCATTTATTGGATTAAATCAGTCATCAAAAAAGCAATGACCTGATGTAAAAATTTTCAAGGGCTTTTATTTTGAAATTTTCAGTAAGCCTCATTTCAAAGGGCTAGACTCATCCCATGTGTAACAGTGACAGGGTTAAATGAGTTATATACAGCCCATAGCAGCAAGTTGTTCTAAAGGCCAGCTCAGTCCTCCTCTGTTTTAACTGAACTACTAGTTAGAACTACAGTGATGCGTATTTGTAGTCCCAGCAGCTCTCCCTGCTCTGGGTTCCGCTGCATGGTAAATAATCCTCTGCCAGCTGTGAGTGAGACATCCAGGGGAGACAATTCTCTGTTTGAGCCAGCCAGTTTGACTAAAAAGCATTGTAAAAAACTGTTTCTGCTCGGGAACCGTAATACATATTCGAAAACCGCTTGAAGCATATGAGAGGGCTATTTGTCCTCACATAGTCCCGCCATTCATATCTCTACCTCACTCACAGTATTAACAGCGATGAGATAAAAAAGTGTGTGCCAAGGTCTGAAATTTTCAGAAATACATGGAAGTGAATCAGTGAGATCTGTCTGCTACCCTGGCGCATGACTTTGCTCTGAAGCACCTGGAGAGAAAACTGTAAGCGCTAGATAATTTTGAAAACATTTGACCGGAGCAGGCACGCGTATCAATGTCATGACCAAGTTTGATACCAATCATGCAATATTTGGAGGCGAGTTAAAAATGATTTGGGGTCAAAATGTCACTCTGACTCTCATTTAGGAGCGCCTTCACACTCTGATTTTTCCAAAAATCAAAACTTTGGGTCGCTTAGAAAGAAGTTGTGGACAAACCATAATACATATTGACGTTGTTCTTCACTTTAAAAGAGATCACGGACGATCTACAAAATGAAGTTTGAATGGCGCTTTCTACATAAGTTATGACACAGAAAATCCTCAAAATAGGGTATTTTCAGATTTAGAGGTTGCCTCCTTGATTAAGATTTGCACCTGGTGAGCTCGTTAGTGATTTTGGGGTCGTTTTTTTTACGCCGCCATGGTAACTCCAAATCCCACCAAAAGTAATAGCACACCTCCCGGATCGAGCACGCTTTGATACCACTTTTGTGGTGGGCTCAAGAGCGGTACAGCCGCATTCTGTACAAGAATAATAACAACTAGAAAATTCCTGAAGAAATTTAACTGGGGCCTGCCAAAGTGTGCCCGTCGGTTTGGACCCAGCGGATGCTAAGAATTGCATCAATGCTAAAGAAAGCTGCAATGTAATCAATAGCATGTGGAGAATCACAAGAATGTTAAGTAAGCTGGACATGCAACATTCAGTATGATAAAGCAAGTGCATTAGCTAAATGAGCAAATATGCTAATGTAAGCATAAATACTTTCAGTAGCATGTGTATCATTAGAATGTTTACTGTCATTTACTTACTCCATTAAGTATACTAAACATGGCTAATAAGTCTGAAAAATAGAAAATAGCTTATTTAAGCTAAAAGGTTATCGTTAACTGCCTTGCGCAAGGCAGTTCCCTAACCTGGGATAAACAGATAATGCAGAATGATATCACTGTACGCCTGGGTGCACTGTCCAGAGGGGCATTTTGAGGCTTTTATTTTGAAATTTGCAGTAAGCTTCATATTAAATGCCCACACTAATCCAATGTGTAAGAGTGTTTTGGATAAACCAGTCACATAAAGCCAAAAGAGCAATTACATGATGTAAAAATTCCCAAGGCTTTTATTTTGAAATTTTGTTAAGCTTCATTTGAAAGGGTCAAAGTCATCCCATGTGTAACAGTCATTGGATTAAATCAGTCATATAACGCTCAAAAAGCAATGACCTGATGTAAAAATTTTCAAGGGCTTTTATTTTGAAATTTTCAGTAAGCTTCATTTCAAAGGGCTAGACTCATCCCATGTGTAACAGTGACAGGGTTAAATTAGTTATATACAGCCCATAAAGTTTTTCTAAAGGCCAGCTCAGTCCTCCTCTGTTTTAACTGAACTACTAGTTCAACTACAGTGATGCGATTTGTAGTCCTCAGCAGCTCTCCCTGCTCTGGGTTCCGCTACATGGTAAATAATCCTCTCTGCCAGCTGTGAGTGAGACATCCAGGGGAGACAATTCTCTGTTTGAGCCAGCCAGTTTGACTAAAAAGCATTGCAAAAACTGTTTCTGCTCGGGAACCGTAATACATATTCGAAAACCGTTTGAAGCATATGAGAGGGCTATTTGTCGCCTCACATAGTCCCGCCATTCATATCTCTACCTCACTCACAGTATTAACAGCGATGAGATAAAAAAGTAAAAGGTCTGAAATTTTCAGAAATACATGGAAGTGAATCAGTGAGATCTGTCTGCTACCCTGGCGCATGACTTTGCTCTGAAGCACCTGGAGAGAAAACTGTAAGCTAGATAATTTTGAAAACATTTGACCGGAGCAGGCACGCCGTATCAATGTCATGACCAAGTTTGATACCAATCATGCAATATTTGTGAGGGCGAGTTAAAAATGATTTGGGGTCAAAATGTCGCTCTGACTCTCATTTAGCGGAGCGCCTTCACACTCTGATTTTTCCAAAAATCAAAAACTTTGGGTCGCTTAGAAAGAAGTTGTGGACAAACCATAATACATATTGACGTGCTGTCTTCACTTTAAAAGAGATCACGGACGATCTACAAAATGAAGTTTGAATGCTTTACATAAAGTTATGACGACACAGAAAATCCTCAAAATAGGGTATTTTCAGGATTTACTTTGCCTCATCCCTTGACGATAGAGACTTGCACCTGGTGAGCTCAAGTAGTGATTTTGGGGTTTTTTGCTTTTTACGCCATGGTAACTCCCACCAAAGTAATAGCACACCTCCCGATCGGACGCTTTTGATACCACTTTTGGGTGGGCTCAAGAGGCAAAGCATTCGACGGAAGAATAAAATAATAATAAAGAAACATTCTATTGGGTGTAGAACAATAGGAATGCATATGGATAGTGACTGACTTGCTTCGAAGTCAGTCACTGCTCTCCTTATGCATATGGGCAGGCCCCAACTAGAAAATTCCTGAAGAAATTTAACTGGGGCCTGCCAAAGTGGCCGGTTTGGACCCAGTTTGATGCTAAGAATTAGCATCAATGCTAAAGAAAGCTGCAATGTAATCAATAGCATGTGGAGAATCACAAGAATGTTAAGTAAGCTGGACATGCAACATTCAGTATGATAAAGTAAGTGTATTAGCTAAATGAGCAAATATGCTAATGTAAGCATAAATACTTTCAGTAGCATGTGGGTATCATTAGAATGTTTACTGTCATTTACTTACTCCATTAAGTATACTAAACATGGCTAATAAGTCTGAAAAATAGAAAATAGCTTATTTAAGGTTAATCGTTAATGAACTGCCTTGCTGCAAGGCAGTTCCCTAACCTCGGATAAACAGATAATGCAGAATGATATCACTGCACGCCCGGTGCACTGTCCAGAGGGGCATTTTTGAGGCTTTTATTTTGAAATTTGCAGTAAGCTTCATATTAAATGCCCACACTAATCCAATGTGTAAGAGTGCTTTGGATAAACCAGTCACATAAAGCCAAAAGAGCAATTACATGATGTAAAAATTCCCAAGGCTTTTATTTTGAAATTTTTGTTAAGCTTCATTTGAAAGGGTCAAAGTCATCCCATGTGTAACAGTCATTGGATTAAATCAGTCATATAACGCTCAAAAAGCAATGACCTGATGTAAAAATTTTCAAGGGCTTTTATTTTGAAATTTTCAGTAAGCTTCATTTCAAAGGGCTAGACTCATCCCATGTGTAACAGTGACAGGGTTAAATGAGTTATATACAGCCCATAGCAGCAAGTTGTTCTAAAGGCCAGCTCAGTCCTCCTCTGTTTTAACTGAACTACTAGTTAGAACTACAGTGATGCGATTTGTAGTCCCAGCAGCTCTCCCTGCTCTGGGTTCCGCTACATGGTAAATAATCCTCTGCCAGCTGTGAGTGAGACATCCAGGGGAGACAATTCTCTGTTTGAGCCAGCCAGTTTGACTAAAAAAGCATTGTAAAAACTGTTTCCTGCTCGGGAACCGTAATACATATTCGAAAACCGCTTGAAGCATATGAGAGGGCTATTTGTCGCCTCACATAGTCCCGCCATATTCATATCTCTACCTCACTCACAGTATTAACAGCGATGAGATAAAAAAGTGTGTGCCAAGGTCTGAAATTTTCAGAAATACATGGAAGTGAATCAGTGAGATCTGTCTGCTACCCTGGCGCATGACTTTGCTCTGAAGCACCTGGAGAGAAAACTGTAAGCGCTTAGATAATTTTTGAAAACATTTGACCGGAGCAGGCACGCGATCAATGTCATGACCAAGTTTGATACCAATCATGCAATATTTGTGAGCGTGAGGGCGAAGTTAAAAATGATTTGGGGTCAAAATGTCGCTCTGACTCTCATTTAGCGGAGCGGGCCTTCACACTCTGATTTTTCCAAAATCAAAAACTTTGGGTCGCTTAGAAAGAAGTTGTGGACAAACCATAATACATATTGACGTGTTGTCTTCACTTTAAAAGAGATCACGATCTACAAAATGAAGTTTGAATGGCGCTTTCTACATAAGTTATGATTTACAGAAAATCCTCAAAAATAGGGTATTTTCAGGATTTACTGGTTGCCTCATCCCCTTGACGATAGATGCACCTGGTGAGCTAGTGATTTTGGGGTCGCTTTTTACGCCGCCATGGTAACTCCAAATCCCACCAAAAGTAATAGCACCTCCGGATCGAGCCGACGCTTTGATACCACTTTGTGGGTGGGCTCGCAGCGTGACAAGCCATAAAGAAGAATAATAAACTAGAAAATTCCTGAAGAAATTTAACTGGGGCCTGCCAAAGTGTGCCCGTCGGTTTGGACCCAGCGGTCTGATGCTAAGAATTTGCATCAATGCTAAAGAAAGCTGCAATGTAATCAATAGCATGTGGAGACTCACAAGAATGTTAAGTAAGCTGGACATGCAACATTCAGTATGATAAAGTAAGTGTATTAGCTAAATGAGCAAATATGCTAATGTAAGCATAAATACTTTCAGTAGCATGTGGGTATCATTAGAATGTTTACTGTCATTTACTTACTCCATTAAGTATACTAAACATGGCTAATAAGTCTGAAAATAGAAAATAGCTTATTTAAGCTAAACAGCATTGAACTGCCTTGCTGCAAGGCAGTTCCCTCAACCTCGGATAAACAGATAATGCAGAATGATATCACTGCACCCGGCGTGCACTGTCCAGAGGGGCATATTGAGGCTTTTATTTTGAAATTTGCAGTAAGCTTCATATTAAATGCCCACACTAATCCAATGTGTAAGAGTGCTTTGATAAACCAGTCACATAAAGCCAAAAAGAGCAATTACATGATGTAAAAATTCCCAAGGCTTTTATTTTGAAATTTTTGTTAAGCTTCATTTGAAAGGGTCAAAGTCATCCCATGTGTAACAGTCATTGGATTAAATCAGTCATATAACGCTCAAAAAAGCAATGACCTGATGTAAAAATTTTCAAGGGCTTTTATTTTGAAATTTTCAGTAAGCTTCATTTCAAAGGGCTAGACTCATCCCATGTGTAACAGTGACAGGGTTAAATTAGTTATATACAGCCCATAGCAGCAAGTTTTTCTAAAGGCCAGCTCAGTCCTCCTCTGTTTTAACTGAACTAGTAGTTAGAACTACAGTGATGCGTATTTGTAGTCCTCAGCAGCTCTCCTGCTCTGGGTTCCGCTTGGTAAATAATCCTCTGCCAGCTGTGAGTGAGACATCCAGGGGAGACAATTCTCTGTTTGAGCCAGCCAGTTTGACTAAAAAAGCATTGCAAAAACTGTTTCCTGCTCGGGAACCGTAATACATATTCGAAAACCGCTTGAAGCATATGAGAGGGCTATTTGTCGCCTCACATAGTCCCGCCATTCATATCTCTACCTCACTACAGTATTAACAGCGATGAGATAAAAAAGTGTGTGCCAAGGTCTGAAATTTTTCAGAAATACATGGAAGTGAATCAGTGAGATCTGTCTGCTACCCTGGCGCATGACTTTGCTCTGAAGCACCTGGAGAGAAAACTGTAAGCGCTTAGATAATTTTTGAAAACATTTGACCGAGCAGGCAGATCAATGTCATGACCAAGTTTGATACCAATCATGCAATATTTGTGAGCGTGAGGGCGAAGTTAAAAATGATTTGGGGTCAAAATGTCGCTTCTGACTCTCACTCTAGCGGAGCAGCTTCACACTCTGATTTTTCCAAAAATCAAAAACTTTGGGTCGCTTAGAAAGAAGTTGTGGACAAACCATAATACATATTGAGCTGTCTTCACTTTAAAAGAGATCACGGACGTATCTACAAAATGAAGTTTGAATGGCGCTTTCTACATAAAGTTATGACGACACAGAAAATCCTCAAAATAGGGTATTTTCAGGATTTACTGGTTGCCTCGCCCTTGACGACGAGAGCACCTGGTGAGCTCGTTAGTGATTTTGGGGTCGCTTTTTGCTTTTTACGCCGCATGGTAACTCCAAATCCCACCAAAAGTAATAGCACACCTCACGGGATCGAGCCAAGACGCTTTTGATACCACTTTTGTGGGTGGGCTCAATGCTGAAAGCCGCATTAACGGTGACGGAAGAATAAGTTAAGAATAATAAAGAGACATTCTATTGGGTGTAGAACAATAGGTGCCTGCCATGCAATGCATGGAGGCAGTGACTGACTTGCTTCGCAAGTCAGTCACTGCTCTCCTTATGCATTGCTATGGGCAGGCCCCAACTAGAAAATTCCTGAAGAAATTTAACTGGGGCCTGCCAAAGTGTGCCCGTCGGTTTGGACCCAGCGTTCTGATGCTAACAATTTGCATCAATGCTAAAGAAAGCTGCAATGTAATCAATAGAATCACAAGAATGTTAAGTAAACTGGACATGCACCATTCAGTATGATAAAGTAAGTGTATAAGCTAAAATGAGAGGGCTATTTAATAATATACTTAATAATAGTGACAAAGAAAAAATTTTAATTAAATAACCCACACACACAACAGATCACAGTTTAAATATATATTGAACAATGTTAAAGATTTCTACAAGGTTTTTGCAGGTAAAGTTTACAATGAACTAAAATTACAACATTTAAAGAATATAAATAAAATAAAAAATTTTGCTATGTTTTTTATTTTACATGTGTCCTGTCTGGCCATGTGGCACTCAGGGTTGTTGCCTGAGTGTCAAGGTGAGGCCCGACAGATTTACTCTCACAAGTGAAACATCATGGCTTTGCCATGATGTTTCACTTGTTATAAATATAAAACTTATATAACTATACACATACAGGAACTATAACTATATACACATACAGGAACTGAAACTATAATCTAACATGACATGTTACAGTCTCTATAGTATAAATAAAACTATTTTAAATATATACATACATACAAGAAAAACTATTTACAATTATAAACAATGACAATAAAGAACTTGCTTCTTCAAAGGTCTTTGTCCAACTTCTTCCATCCAATCTTGAGTTACATCACAAACTGTAGTAAAAAACAGACAAAAACCAAATTAATATACATGACATTTTTAAACATCTATTTGATTTATGAATGAATAAAGTAAAATTAAACTTTGTTTAAACTAAGTTTAAGAATGGTTAACATAGATATAAACACCAATGTGACCCAAGAAAAAGGGCATATATGCACTGGATTCCTTCTATAAAACCTACATATACAACATCATCATATTTCAAGTTAAAACAAAATTTGCTTAATTTGTCATGTACCTTTCTAAAAAAACAAGAACTCCATCTTCTCATTGGGTGTGGGTCCAAGTCCATGAGGTAGGCCAGAGTGTTCTGGACTAAAAATAGACAAGTCATTCCGTCAATAAACAGATATTATCAACAACAAAAAGTAACTACTTTTAAGGCTGCTACAATTTAGATACATTTGCTACCTTTCATGGGCTGAACTTCCAGTTCTCGTTTCTCTCTCTTTCTTGGCAGCCTCCAAGGATAGCTTCTGTGTGGAACAACCTGCAAAATAACCTGCAAAAACAGACTAAACTGGAAGAAAAAAGGTTAATTCCACCAAAACAGGACAAATTCTGACTATGTGGAGGGATCCAACAGGACAAAAGTGAGTTGAACTTTTGTCCTTGTAGTGAAGTAACCACTAGGGGCTGCAGCAGTAAAACTACAGTGTTGATTGGGGAGAGATAAAACAAGGAGAGCTTTAATTGAATGCTACAAAATAAAGAACGAGTTTCGCAAATAATTAGATTAATTTGAAGGGTAACAGTTACTGTAACCGGATTAGAAAAATAAGGAAAATGCTCTGGGCCAGATTGAAGATCTATTTGAATTAATTTTGATTTCAAAATGAACAGAATATACGTGTAACTGATTGTTTTATCTGCTGCTTCCTGGTCCAATATTTCCAGCAACTACTCTTACAGAGAACCGATAAGTGTTTCAAGATCAGCCACTTTCGTATTCTCAAAGCTCAAACCTTCATGTATACATAAAAAACCTGATTATAAATTCTCCTTTCTACGGAGCTAAATAAGTATGATTCAATGATTCACAAACTGTACAAAAATATTTTTATGCCTACAACAAAATCCACAAGCTACACCATGATTCACAAATGTGTACAATGATTAAATACATATCAAACCCTCTGTAACAATGATAAAAAAATATAATCCACACTGCTTTCTGATTGCTGCATGTATGAAAGAGACCGCAGTTAGATAAATTGATATTAAGAATGACATGAGATCTTAACATTTTCTCCAACAAGAATTTCCTGTCATGAATTCGGGATTAAGATGTACAGTGCTTACAAAGTAATCATACCACTTGAACTGTTCCATATTGTCACATTACAACCACAAATATATTTGTGGGGAGTAATGCCTCCCTGGCAAGGTCTATTTGGGGGTCCTGGAGAGGAGGGTCTGTCAAATAGTCAAAAGTAGGACTCAAGAAGAGCAGTGTGATTTTCACCATGGTCATAAAACACTGGACCAGCTCTATAACCTCAGCAGAGTCCTGGAGGGTTCATGGGAGTTCACCCAACCTCTCTACATGTGTTTTGTGGACTTGGAGAAGGAATTCGACTGTGTCCCTCTGGGAACCATGCTGGGGTTCTCCAGGAGTATGGGGTATCAGGCCCTGTGATAGGGGCTGTTAGGTCCCTTTATGACCGATGTCAGAGTCTGGTGTTCATTGCCAGCAGAGTCGGGCTCGTTTTCTTGGCGGAGTCCAACTCTCAGCAGAAAAGAGTCCAACTTACTGCTAGCAATGCAGACTAGACTCTAGTACCAATCACACAGAAACCTTACAGCCCATATCAAAAGACCTTGGACACCATACTCCCAGAGAACCCGCCACCCTCCCCCCCCGCAAGGTTCCCAGAGGGAGACTGTCAAAAGCCTTCTGCGAGTACATAAAACACATGTAGATTGTTTGGATGAACTCCTATGCATTCTCCAGGGCCTTACGGACCATCTTTTCCAGGACCCCAGAATAGACTCTATTAGGGAGGCTTAAAAATATACATGACTGAATGAATTTTTTGCAAATAAACTGAAAAGTGTGTATTACTTAGTATATACCTGGAAAAATATTATATATCAAGTATATTATATACTTGATCTCTCCACTGTATTTCCACATTTGTGGTTGTAATGTGATGAAATATGGAAAATTTCAAGAAACATGACTATTTTTGCAATCCACTGTAGATGCAGCTTAGACTGAAGCCAACACACAGTATATGGGATTGTGGTAGCTGTAGTAAGCCTGCAAGACACCCGACTGGACACAGTATTCTGGATTGGAGATGTACAAGTGGTCAAGAAGAGTACGTTTTTCTGTGGTTGGATGAGAGATGAGTTGCATAAAGCCTTTGGCTCTAAACAACTCACTGATGGCTTTTTTCCCTGGAGGAATAAGGTCCTCATTGAAGTCTCCTAACACGACAATGGGCTGAATATCCATTGAATTCAGGCCATCCAAGAGGTTTGTCAGATTTCTTAAAAATGTTCTAAGATCATAACTTGGAGGCCTGTAAACTGTCGCGATGAGGGTTTTGATTGGGGTGTCCACTTTGACGACGTTAAATTCAAGATCGGTAACCTGGTTAAAGAATCTACGTTCCTGCGGTTGGAGAAGACTCCGGCAGTAAGTCGCTACTCCCCCTCCCTCTTTGGTAGCAATGTCGACTCTGTTCGAGTAGGAGACATGTCTGTTCCGTGAAAAGAAAGAATAGCCCTCTATTTGGCAAGAAGCTGGAACAGAAGATCCAAACAAATGAGTCTCCGTTAGGCATAAGACATCTGCCAACATGAGTTCATGATGTTGTTTCATGTCCTCAGAGTGACAGACAAGACCTTCGACATTGTGGTGGACAATTGTTAATGTTGCACCCTGATGACCAGACTGAAAATGCAAGAGCGGTCTGGTGTGCAAAAACGATGCTGGTCTCATTGATTCCATAGCTGCTCTGATGTTTTCGTCAGCGTAGATCTTACTTTCATCGAAATCAATGATTTTAAGTCCTTCCAGGGAAGTTGTGCGACTGAGGGCGACATATGCCATTCCAGGTTCAAAAATACGCTTCAAGGAAATGACCGCAGACTTCATAGTCATCCCTTGGACCTTGTGTGCCGATAACCAAAGGCTAACCTGATTGGAAATTGCCGTCGTACCACTCCCTTTACGCTACTCTGTTCCTCAAATCTCTCAATGTAAACGAAGCCGTCTGGTTTACCCTGAATTTTTTTTGTATGTCCAGCAAGGGGGTTGTCCAATTTGAGTCCAATTAATTTTACACTAGTCTTTCCATCTTTGGTACTAGTGACAATATCAGAAATGGTGCCAAACGTTCCATTCACAAGACCATCCTCTACATCCAAGTTTCTTATAATCATTACCCTAAAACCCAAACCAGCCTGTATGTTGTTACACAAGTCTCGCTTTGTTGCCCGCTATACAACAGCCCAAGTAAATCATGTTTCCTGTCTTTGTAACTCTTTGTAGTCCTCTGCCTCAATATCAACTGTTACTGCACCTAAAGATGCCACAACTGCTGCATTATGGGTGTCCACCTGTTTGTTTGTTGCAAAAATGTGTAGGACATCCATTGGACATTCTTCGGGGTCAGTAACAGCTTGGATCAAAAGAGTCCTGTCATCCTCACTAAGCAAATCCGCTTTACCTTTAACTCTAACTCGGTTCAGTAGCTCTGCAAACGCTCGGTCATCTTTCTGCCGCATGATTTCCGTTAAGGTGATCATCTGGAAATTCTCATTCCAGATATCAAGCATGCCATCCTCGGTGACACAAAGAGGTTTAGCTCGTCCAAGAGGTGGAAGTTGGAAGAAGTCCCCCACAGCCAAAACAGAGACCCCACCCATGAACCTGTTGTTCCCCTTGATTTGTTGAAATCTCCAGTGAACATATGCAAGCAGGTCTTTGGAGACCATGGAGATTTCATCGATGATTAAGATTTCTACATTAGAAAGAACTGCCCTCACGTCATCTAATGAATTTCCAAGACCCTTGTATGGTGGTTTTAAACTCTTGGGTAGTTTCAAGATGGAATGTAAAGTCTTCCCCGATATGTTGTACGCTGCGGTGCCAGTAAAAGCTGTGAGGAGCACGGTAGGCTTGGACATGTCACCAATTTCAAGAAGTCTAGGAAGCTGGCGCAAGAGCTTGGTTGCCTCCTGGTAAACACATTTGATGACATGAGATTTACCACAACCAGCTCCTCCCGTCAAGAAATAACAGAACGGTTCTGGGTCGTCACCCCAGACGCGCTTCAGACACCAATCGCGAATGGCATAAAACACGGACGCTTGAGTCTCATTTAAACTCCTGTACATTTGTCTGATGAAATCAGGGCTCAATTTAGGAGCTTCAATTTTTGGCATGTCTACAGTGCTGACATCAATTTCATAATCTGGAATAGGATCTTGCTCTTCATCTTCTTGCAATGGTGGTCGTTCAGCAGCGCATTCTAAACGGTCTACCTCAACCTCGGGTGCAAAAGTGTTCCACGATTAACCGGTCCCTGCTTTTTAGTTCTTCCATAATTTTGTCAATTTTTTTACCTTGCCCTTCATACCTTTTGCGATTGAAATCCACATAATGTTTAGCCCGATATCTACCACGGAACCCGTTGTTGTAAAAGGCTTCGTACGTTGTGTGTTCCTCATTTTTAAGGTCCTCATCTCGTCTATGAGGAAAATACAACTTCAGAAGCCGCCTGTAAAACTTTTCGGGGGTTTTTTTCTCAGAGAAACGAGTAAATCTAATAACTGCAGGTTTGCCCATAGTTCTTTTCTGGATGTATCCTGCATCATTAAGGAGGGAATTGCGTGCTTGGCCCTTCAATTTGTCTGCCATATAGAACCCGGTATTCTGACGCAAATTCTGCCAGGCACATGTGTTCAATTCTAACGCTTTCTGGTCTGTTGAGATATTTTTCCGCAATCCTGTCATCCACACATTTTCCTCATCTGGGGACAGGTTCATGAGTTTACTCATCGGAAGGCTCATTTTACACCGCCTTCATCTGTTTGAAGAAAAAGAACGCTGCGTGAGGACTTTTTGAGAGGTAGGCTACAAGCGCGCAAGAGATTCTTGAGCACTGACCTCTCTCTGTTTTGAATAAGCCTGCATGATCTTTTTCATCTCATCGCGTTGGCTAACATTGGCCGCCTTTTAAATCATCTACAACAGACTTGAGGAACTGCGCCATTTCATGCTCTGGCTTGGCTATGTAGGACATCATGTACTCAATGCAGCTGTACTCAAGCACATACTGAATGTCCATGTTGGCTGCTCCATGCACGGAGGAGATCGGGTTGTACGCTGCTTAACCCAGCTATCTTTAGGATCGCGTTTCATCATTACCACCATTCCAGAAGTGAGAGCATCCACATGGCCATTGTACTCTACTTTGGTCATATTACAAGCCTGGAGTAACTCTGACAAATCCCTGAAAGATGATTTGTCATCTTTCAGTAAATCCCTAATTGGTTTCAGTTTTCTCTTTGCCTCTCTTTGTAGATTTGAGACAAATGGTGATCTAGATTTTCTGGACTTTCTCCTACCTTTTTGCTTAGTTTGCTTTGGTTTTTCGGCATCATTTTCAAAATCAAAGTCAATTACTGGGACCGTGATTCTGGTGCGGTCCATTGGTAGTTTGGGGAATCCAAATCGGCATTCAACATTACCTTTTTTGCAAGATTTTGAGTGCTTTTTGCTGTGCATTTGAACCTCTGATACAATTTTGTGAAGCTCTGGATCTCTGGTTTCATCAGGCAACTGACAGGATATATAACGATCGATGAACTTTATGACTTCACCGCAAAATGAGGGGTCTTCCATTTCAGGTGCATCCTTTATCCATATCACAGCATGGATATGGGGTGAACCCCTTGCCTGAAATTCCACACGATAAAAGTAATCCTCAACTGGTCCAATGGGCTGCGCAGGGGAAAGAATGAGGTCTCTGAAAAGTGCATCCACTCTCTTTTCAAACATGCGCATGACGGTGACAGGGTTACTTCTAAGAATGTCACACTTTGCATTCCAGTCAAGCTCAGAAAAACTTACCTGCTCCCCATGTTGACCTTTGATGGCCTCAATGACTTCTGGCCATCTCATTTCAGCAGCAGAGAATGTGCAAAAGAAAGTGGGCTTTCCAAGTTGCCTCACCATGGCGTGCAAATCCCGTAATCCTTTCTCCCAATAAGCAGGAGTTCCTCTCAAGGGTTGCATGAAACGGGTGGCCTCTTTATTTTGGATCAGTTTTTCCAACTCCTCTTTGTTCTGGAGCATTTTGCTGGAAATATTTTTTCCATCTTTGGCGCTTGGTTTACCTTTTCTTGTCTGAATGGACATACTATCATTGGCAATATGAGTTTCTGTCACAAACTGAGCAAAGAAAAGGTAACTCTGGTCTTTGGCAAACCGAGAATCTATTGAGAAAAGCCGTACATTGAAATACATACTCGGTGAAAGTGCAACACGGCGGGATTCATCTAATGTATTTATCCCAGTTGGGAAATGCACAGGGTATGCCTTGGCTTCAAGTCTTGGAACACTGAAGAAGGAGATGGGCTTGTTCCCCTGAGCCGGCGCAATGCTGAAAATCCCTTCTCCATATGATAATACTTCCTGTGCTATGTCAGGAGGCTGCATGCAGGTGTCCAAGATCAGACCAGGGCGAAGTGCCTGATGCTCTGCCCCTATGTGGTCAGGCTGCTGGTCTGTTGCTGCATCCATTTCAGCCTCCTCTGCCTGTAGATCAGCGTCCTCAACTGGCTGGCCATCTTGGAAACCCTCAAATGTTGCACTTTCATTTATAGTTACATCTTTGTAATCTGGGTGACTCTCTTTAAGCTTTCTTAGTGCACCCAAGACATTTTTCATGTTGACCGTGTAAAAGTATTGGTACCCTTTTGTACTTGGTTTTCTCTTAAGCTTCACCTGTAACAGCTGGGCTTCCTCACGGGGCCTCGGAAGACTATTTACAACTGTTTCCATGTCAGAAGGAACACAAACAACAGCTCCATGTATTGCCCTTTGCTGTCCTTTTGGCAAGGAAACAATTTTTGCAAAAGGTAAAATCTTTGCAATTAATTGCCTTTCAAGTACATTCAATTCCGCAAGCTCTGTGGGAACCGAAGCCAGGTGAAGGTTATTGGCAGCAGCAATCGATGGCATTTTTCCTCTAGTTAGATGGCTGTCACATGTGTAGCAGATCCACTCCCCCAACCTCTCTTCAGGTACAGAACATGGGGAAGAGCATGCAGATTCACACACATGAACATACATACCTGTTAGACAATCAGCTACTACACGCATATTCTTGGTATATTTATCTCGTTTACAGTGCTTTACTTGATTGGGGAAAAGAGCTCTGTGACACACGGTGCAAACGTATGTGGGTCCGTTTTGAATGTTCTTATAAAAGTTTTGTATCGCAGCTTTCATTTTGTCACTCATCAGAGGGCGTGGGGTTTCAAGTTGGAAGCCTACATTTCTTTTGTACTTTCTTCTGATTCGCAAAGCATGCTGCAGTGTTAAATTTTTGGCCAGTGCTTGTCTTGATAGTCTGACTCTTCTGCTGGCAGCACATTTTTTATTATGTTTGACTCGATAACCAGGCTCACTATGATACTTGTCCTTCATATATTCATTCATCTTTTTTTTTTGTTGGCTTCTGAAATCGGGATTGTTTCTGAATCGTTGCCTTATGTATTCACGCATTTTCTTTTTGTGTTGGCTTCTGAAATCGGGATTGTTTTTGAATCGTCGTCTTATGTATTCACGCATTGACTTTTTGTGTTGGCTTCTGAAGACTGAATCGTTTCTGAAGCGATTCCTGATGTGTGATTTTTGTCTGCTTCTGAAGACAGGATCATCTCTGAACCGTTTCCTTATATACTCAGCCATGTAGACTTTACGACTGGCTCTGAAGCTGTGGACAAAGTTGAATCTGTACATAACGTAATTTATTTGTCTCTTCCGAAAAGATGCATCTGTCCTATATCTATTTTTGATCTGGTCCTTCCTCTGCGATTGATGAAGAATGTATGTTTCTTTTAAGGCCTGTAGTTTTTTGGTCCTAAATGTTGGAGATTTCAGATATTTTTCTTTTTCAGATGAACTTTGTTTCATTTTATTTAGTACATTCTGTCCCTGTTGCATTTTGACCCTGTTCTTAATTTTTCTTCTATTGGTTTTAGGAACTTTTGATACATTTGGAATAGTTGGAGCTGTTTCTTCTAATATACTTGCAACTTCCCTAAGCCAAGGAGGCATTTCCTCTTCAGAGGTGCTGTCTGGTTTAAAAGCAGTTGGACTTCTTTGTGTGGCTACAGATGAAATGTTCTGAAAGGCCAAATCCTGAGAAGGGTCGTCATTCTCCCTGACAAAACCTACTGGCACAAACTCATAGGTGGCATTGGGGCCGCGGTTTCGAAAGAGCTTCAGCAGATGGTTGACCATGTCAGACAGGTTGCAGAAAGTCATCATTACTGCAGTTCCACTGGGATGGGGCAGGCCTGCTGAATTTCTTGAGTGGGAATCAAAAACTCCAAACCGACCGCTTCTGTCCCTGAAAACTGCAATGCACTCTGGAGTCACCAAAAGAAAAGCATGGGTGACATTTTCAGACAGACATTCCAGTTGCAGGGCAAGAGGCAAACCCAATTGTCGAGATCCTTGAGGGCTCCCGCTACCAGCAAAAACATGACCTACCCTTAAACCAGTTGTGTGTACTGCATAGATGTTCCTGTCAGTCAACACATGGTCAGGCATCTCTTCAAATGTCAAGTGATTGTCACGAAACGTTCCATCACTGATCAGTTGCTGTTTAACGCCGACATAAAGTTGGTCTCCTTTTTCAATCACTCTGTCAAGCAACACTGTGTCAAACTGCAACCCCTCATTGTGGTAAGCTAAAAATGTGAGTGCCATGCATGTGCACTGGTGATTGCGGGAAAATGCAGCATACCTTTTGTCGGCTTGAGAATGTGAGGCACTTACCGACAGGACAGGTGGACCGCTGATCCTGGGTTCCAGCGCAGAAATCTGTGACATTAAAAGAAAAAAAGTCAGTATTTATACAAATGTTCACCTGATCACTATCTACCACCAATTAGGCCAGTTGTACACAAGTATTTTGTAATTGAGTAATCAATTATTCAGGTGATAAATAAATTAATTGAAATACAATTTTGATAAACATAATGGTAAATACTATTATTACAACAGTATTGGATCAGTTTTCAATATAAATACATATGTTCATATTTGTGCATCTAAAATGTATTTTTCTGTACTTCAGAAATTAATCTGTTAGCAATATTAGCTCACTTTTTTAGCCAATCTGAAAAAACAAAAATTTTGAAATTATATTCAATTTAATAAAAATAAAAAAGGCACAAATAATAAAGCAGCACACCCACAAAGTTAAAACCGAAAACACATTTTTAATATATATAAAATCACTTTGCACAGTCATTTGTAGCTTTTGTGCATGACAATCTTTGGCATCTTCACATACACAGAACCACATATGTCAACTTTCTCCACAACACATTGCCCTCTTCCACCCATTTGTTGTGACTGAGATGGTAGGAAGGAGTTACCTGGCAGCTCCCATCCCGGACATGGTCCTCCAGTGGCACGGAAGAGGACTCGGCAGGGGCCTCGACGTCCATCGGGGGAACCGGACTCCGTGCCTGGCGCGAGCTGGCGTGGTGGTCTCTCTCGGCGCCTCCTCCATCTATAAATCAACAGAAGCTATCAACTTGGTGCAAACTGAAAATATATATTTATTATCTTAAAGACTGTGATATATTTTATGAAACAGTGTCACACCTGCCGCTCCACCGATTCAGCTTGGAGGATCGGAAATTGGACGACGCCGGACTCGTCTTCTATAAAAAAAAATAGAAGAAATTATATAATTGTTAAAAACAAACTGTGGGACATCAAATTCAAATGATTATTTAAAAATAAAATAAAATACCTTCTTCCTCGTCGGAGAACATGTAGGTATCGGAGCGCAAGGCCAGACGCAGAGAACGATCCGTCCATCTCCTCCAGCAACGCTGAACCACACAGGATTCGGGGATGGAAGAATCCAGCAGGTCTCCTGTAAAATCAAAAAATAGCTTAAAATAGATTCATTTGTACACCGAGGTCACAACATGTTTTGCTTTGAGGTAAAGAAAATCATACCTGTTGGTCAACCATCCTCCCAGTGGCCTGTGGATAGCCATCACCACCTGGCCTCATGAGGCGACTGTAAACAATGAAAAATTATATTCAGTGGAAGCCGTTTTATACATATATTGTCATTTTTAACAAACTTTGATTTTACCTTTGCATTTCCTCAAAAGAAATTATCTTAGTGTTTTGTGTGGTATTTCCTCCAGCACAACCTAAATTGTCACTTTTTTCTTTTGGATAAACTGTTACTATACATACAGGAGTTACAAAAATTTCAAGTTGGAAAATGTTTATTTTTTCACTGTGAAACTCACAAAGGGTTTCTACCTTAACTCCTGAGTTTACCATGGCTGGAAGCTGCTTACTAGCTGGTGGGGAGTAGCTCTTCCTCTACCCCTGGTGATCGACTCCTTACAGCTGTACAGCCGCCATTCCTCTGCTTGGACCTCTGAGTACCTGCCTCTGACCCTACCATTACCTCATTTTACCCTTTATGCCTCAGATTATCTACATGTCTAATAAAACTGCCATCATCATCATTTTAATCTTCACTGTGCCTCACAATATGGCTCCAAGTTTCCCTCTTTGACTTCAAGTTAAAAAAATAGCAAACCTGGCTGCTGCATATTTATTAGTTACACAATTTTTCATATACAATAACCAGACTGTGAGTGTCTTTTCTCCAAGTTTTTCCTGGACTCATTTATAGATTAATATAAGTGTGCACTTGTTATTTTGTCTATTTATTTTATATTTAGTCACATTTTTAAACTACTTACAATATCACAGTTACGTATACATTTTCATAAATTATATATTACTTATGATTTCATTTGTATTAACTAATATTTACACCTTGGATGAACCACCTTTTCAGCAAATAAGCAATTTCCCCTTCGACATCAATAAAGTATATTTGATTCTACAAACTACATATAAATTATGAAGTCTGTGTGACACCAATCAATATCACTATCTCACTGTTTTTGCCATTACTCTGTTACCACTTGTCACAGTTGCTCTTTTCACCATTACTTGCACAAGTTTCCCCCATTTCTTAAAAACAAAATACAGCCCATACTTATTGTTTGAAGATGAGATTTCAAATAACAAAGGGATGTCATGTTTCATTTCATATTTTATGTTTGTAAACTAAAAATAGGTGGTTTTTGACATTTACATGATCTTCTGAAAAGTTTTACTTGCCCTCAAGACAATTAAAAAACTGCTATGTAGTTTATGATCTGTACTTTAAGGAAAAGTTGAAATGGACACTCAGGGAGGCAGACACAAAACAGACACGTTAAAAAGTCAAACATACACATTCATGGATTCTTAAAGAATTAAACATGCAAGATTTTGCTTAAATCAACTAAGCATGTATCCAGTACCTTACGGCCACCAACCACAGTCCAGGCGAAGGGGTCCGAACGACGCGGAGCAGCCACCTCGCCAACCACAACCAGCCGGGGCAGGGGACGTCTCACCGCGGGGGGGGATGCCGTCCCAGGGGGGGGAGGAGCCAACATCACAGGAGCTGGAGATTTCGGTGCACTTAACTCAAGTTGCGAAGAGACCGCCGCCTCAAGCAACTGAGAAAGGACCTCCATCCCAGGACGATCGCTCAGATGAACCTGAAGATATAAACATATTTTATAAAATACAGTACACCTAAATAACATTTTTAAAATACAATTCTAAAAATTTATTCAACTTACGCCGTCCCTGCTCCACAAGGCTAGGCTGCTCAACGGGAAGTGTTCAGTGACAGGCAAGTACCGAACACCTAGACAGAAAAAAAGAAAGTGTCATTCTTAATGTCAATCACACTAACAATGTCGTAATTTGAGAAAAGTAGATACGAAAGGAAAAATAAATAATTTTTACATACATCTGAACCCTGAAAACTATAAAATGTTAATTTGCTGAAGTTTTAGTCTAAACACAAATTGTGTATGTCACTTACTTCTCTGAGCAGCCACACGTTGAAACTCCTGCCGCAGCAGCTGTTGCACACTTTCCTTCACGCCAAGGCGTGGGGGAAAGTCCACAACGACCACCTGTAAAAATTGAGACAAATAAATTAACAAATTAACATATGCCAGGTGTTCTGATATATTTGATTATGGATAAATGCAGTGGATATTATACTTACATTAGCAGAGAGTTGCAGATTTGCGGTACGCAACAAAGCGCCAAACGCCGCCTCCGCCTCCACGAGGTCCTGCTGGCGGTCAAGTTGTTACTTGGGGCCAGAAGACAGATCACCGGGGCCGAGGCAGAACTGCATCCAGCACCTCAAGCCGCAACTCTTCAAGAGAAGCTCCAGGGGATGCAAGCATCCCTAAGGAGAAGTCGCCCTTTGGCATGGTAGAATACCCATCCACAATAGCACGCAGATGGGAATCACCAACCAAAAGAGCAAACTGAAAAATAAAAACAAACATTAAGGTTTGCTTATAGAGTTTTATCATTCAAACCAAGATTTGTGTATGAAATCGATAAAAAAGTACCTTCTTCTCCAGAGCCTCGGCAGTAGGCAGAACCAACTTGCAGCTCCGTCTGGTCACCCGGGAAGCTGGCCACGTCTCCACCAGATGGCGACGCCCCGTCCCACGGCCTGTTTACAGATGTGCAATTATCAAGATTAGGATTTAATGGCTTTGAAAATTTAACAAGAAAACAACAAAGATCTGATATACATACGCACGAGAAGTCGACTGCTCACGGGCTCCTCGTCCTGACGAACCACGGGCGACATCTGCAAAAGAATTATTTAAAAAATGTTTAGATTAAGTACAAACATAACTGGATTGCGCTATTCTACATAAAACATACTGAACTTGTCATGAACATACCTGGTAGGGCAGGCCACCCTCCAGCAGTCGGGACATCTAAAGACATAAATAAAATGAGTAAACCAAATGACTGTTATCATCCAACAATAAGTGACTAAAATATAAAAAGACAGCCTACCTTCGCCGGGCGGAGACCGAGTCGGGTTCCAAGCGCTGGGTGCGAGCGTGGTGTCCCAGGCTATAAACACAGAAATGATTATAATCATACTTAAAGTCCAAAGTACAGTAAGAACTATTGTTAGACAAAAACAATTACTGCAATGTGTAATTGATATACCTTGGCGACGACCGGCACACTCTCCAGCTTCCTCCATCTCACCTTGGCCGCCTCCGAGCGCCGTCCCCTACGGGGCATCCTGTAAGACCACAGTAGAAAAAAAGAAGACACCTGGGGGGGGGGGAAGCTGGTTATTTAAATAAGTGTGTGTGTGTGTGTGAATGTGTGTAACTGAATGTTACTATGTGCAAAAGAACTTGTCTGAATATGTAGATAAAATATGTGTCTGTAGGATAGAGGTATGAGATGATGTGGTGATGCAGAGGTGAGAATCGCAGCAGGCAGCAGTGGAAAACTTCCAAATCGGCAAGTCTCGCACAAGAGAAAAGCTGTAAATACAAGAAAAATAAATTTCAATTAATAAAGGATCGTAAAAATATATATTTTTAAAAAATAGGTTTGTTTTTTTTCTTAATATAAGGACAAAGTTCAAACTGTTCTGAGGCTTCTAAACAGGACCAATATACTTTTCACAACTGGTGTAAACATCCGTGCATTTTACAACTTGGTCAAAAATGTAATTAAAAAAACAGATTAAACAAATAAATCTAACAGGTTTTTCTTATGTAAATGGAAAAATAAACTTTAACCAAATCATTTACTATATAAGCTCTTTAAAGTAAAAGATAAAAGTTGTTAAAACATGTTAAACATCAAAATTACAAACCAATGCAAATTAAATATGGGATTCATCCTGTGTGATTTAACCTCAAATTAAACTGTAAACAATTATCCAAACACTGAAAGTCCAATCAGTATAGTACAATAACCTCTGTGGAAATGTAATTAATGCTCCTGCAGTAAAAGTACGTGCTGGACTGCATAAACCTATCAATCATGCAGCAACTTAAGCATTACATATGCAAAAAATGAAGTAAAACCCGACTAAATGTCTCACAAGTGTGAAGCTTTTCACAATGTGCAGGAAAACTGCTGATCAAATACAGGCAGGCTCAAAAAAGCCTGAAAGGCTTCAACTGCGTACCGCTAGCTTTGCAAACACGCCACACATAGACTTTGAATGTAAAGTCGACGGCCCTAACGCTCAAATCAAATTGATGTGAATTCAACATTAGTATGAAGTCGTTGAATCTATCCTCTAATGTTCTTCTGACACGCAAAATAAAAGCCACACGCTCCCAGCCGGAAAAATATCTCATCCAATCCCAATGTATGACTGTATATCACATAGAAAAATACGAACAAAATTACGAGACTTAAAAACACTGCAACATTTAATTATTTAGCTTCCTGTGGATCTAAAACATTTATCTTCACCTTTCCAAATTCCCTTTGTGTGATTTATGGGAGCGACTTCCGCAGCAAACCGGAACCATTATTTGTTTACATGTTAGCAACTCGCTAACCGGCTTTCGTCAAAGGTCTTACACACAAAATAAACCTAGATATTTTATTTTATTCATTCCTGGGCCAAACATAATGATACAATCTCAGATCATGAACTTATTTTATTAAATTCAAGCTAAAATAAAATGGCTAAGTTTGATTAGTCCATCAGAACCAGAACCGCGATGTTCTCCGTTGCTGAGTCACGCTAAAAATCAACAGATAAATGACTGCAGGTGCTGCGCTTCAGACCGTACTACACTCGAACCGAACTGAATAACACATGAACCTGTTATAGAGAGCAACTTGCGACTGGTAAGTGACATAAGATGCACTTGCGGAACTATATCATATATCATGAGGGCTAGGAATAAATTGGCTAAATCTACAAAAATCCTGTTCCATCAAGCTATCAGGTACGCTATCAGAGCCACAACAAAATATTCCAGAGCAGTCAAACTTTTAAAATTGAGCACATTTCTCAAAGAACACATTATGTCTAAGCAGTTTTAATAATACTGTAATCAAATGAAATATTGAAATAGTATATTTTATGGAGAGAACGCAAACACTTCTTACCTTGACCGAAGCAGACTCGGAAGCAGAAAGTTCCAGAAGCTTCGACGACTTGGTAGTACGTGGCAGCCAATCAGAGATGGTGCTTTTCCCGCTTCTATGACGTAACCTGCTGCTGACCAGTCAGCTTTGCATAGCAACGATTTTAAAAAATGCAAACATCACAGCTGCCTGGCAAATTCTTCACCTTACGTCACAGGCATAGATACAAGATGGTATGTGTCAACCAATCAGTGATTGACATTTTCCATGTGTATGACTTGCTTCAGCTGAGTGTCAGCTTCCACGTGTCAGCTGATGCGGGCTTCTGTTGGATTTAATTTAATTTAAATTTAATTTTAATTTAAATTTAATTCTGTTTAATTATAATATTTAATATAAATTTTTTAATGGAGGGAACACAAACCCACCTATCATAGCAGCTGGCTGGCAACTTCTGCACCATACATCACAGGCATAGATACAAGATGGTATGTGTCAACCAATCAGTGATTGACATTTTCCATGTGTATGCTTCAGCTGACGTGTCAGCTTTGAAAAAACAAAAAAATTATATGTATAGAAAATTTTTATTTTAAAAAAAAAAGGTTTATTTTTACTATATGTAAGTAAGAGAAATAGCTAATAGCTTATTTATGCTAAATGGTTAATGCAAATGAACTGCCTTTCGCAAGGTAGTTCAGTAACCTAGCAGGAAAAGATATTGCAGAATAATATTATTGCATCGCCATAGAGGGTGCAATAATATTAGTCCACAGTGAAATGCTAATCTAAAGGTAATGCACTGTCTTGCTCCATAAGACAGTGCAATAACTTGTAATAGCTTATTAATGCTAAAAGACTATCAGCATTGAACTGCTTGCGCAAGGCAGTTCCCTAACCTGAGAGAAGAATATAAAGCATTCGAATATTATTGCATCGCTTTACGGGCGATGCATTAACCTGAGGGCAATATGAAGGCTTTTATTTTGAAAAATAAACATAAGCTTCATATTAAATGCCCACACTAATCCAACAGTGTTTGGGTTAAATCTCTTATTTACTGGCCTAAACAGCCAGTAGTTCTAAATGGAAGCTCTGTTTTAACTGAGTGTTAGTTAGAACTACAGATATGGTGTTCTGATAGTCCTATTTATTATCATTAGGTCAAAGGTTAATGCCATTGCTCTGGCTGCTTGCGCAAGCCAGTGCCATAACCTGAGAGGAAAAGATAATATAGGCAGAGATTTTTGACACTAATCCTTTGTGTAACAATGGTTTGTTAAAACCAGTTATAAAATGCCCAAAACACAAGTAGTTCTAAAGGCCAGGTCATTCCAGAGTGTCCTCCCATAAATCAGCTGCTCTGGCCTCATGTGTTCCGTTGCTATGGTAATGGATCAGCTGCTAACTGTCAGTGTGTTTGAGACAGAAAGGGGGGGAAAAAATTCTATCTTTGTGAGACACCCAGCCAATTAATATGGAAAAAGCACTCCGAACAAACCTTTGCCGTTCAGGAACCGTAATACATATTTGAAAACCGTTTGAAGCGTATGAGAGGGCTATTTGTGTTCTCCGATTGTACCGCAATTCATATTTTTACCTCATTCACAGTAATTGCAGTGATGAGACAAAAAATTGTGCAGAAACTTTTCAGAAATACATGGAAGTCAACCTGGGAGAGCGTCAGTTACCCTGTCCCATGATTTCACTCTGAAGCGCCTTGACAGAAAACCGTAAATGCTAGAGAAATATCGAACACATTTTACCGGAGCAGGCATGCGTGTCAATGTCATGACCAAGTTTGATACCAATCGGGCGATATTTGTGGGCGTGACGGCGATTTCAAAATCGCTTTGGGGTCAAAAATCTGCTTAAATTCTCACTCTAAAAAAGCGGCAGTTGGTGTCAGTTATGCTCTGCGTTTCGGCAGTTGGAAATTTTGCTCTTTATTCGCTTTTTACGTCGCCATCATAAGTCCGATTCCTTATAAAAATAATAGCACACCTGCCGGGAACGAGCCGCACGTTTTGATACCACTTTTATGGGTGGGCTCGCAGCGGTGCGAGCCGCATTCCGGTTGACGGAAGAAGAAGTTAATTATAATAATAATAATAAAGAGGCATTCTATTGGGTGTAGAATAATAGGTGCCTGCCATGCAATGCATGGAGGCAGTGACTGACTTGCTTCGCAAGTCAGTCACTGCTCTCCTTATGCATTGCTATGGGGCAGGCCCCAATAACTAGAAAATTCCTGAAGAAATTTAACTGGGGCCTGCCAAAGTGTGCCCGTCGGTTTGGACCCAGCGTTCTGATGCTAAGAATTTGCATCAATGCTAAGCTAAGTTCAAAAATTCCAAAGAACTATGTGGAGAATCACAAGAATATTGACTAACATGGACTTGCACCATTCAGCATGATAAACTAAATGAATCAGCTAAAATTAGCCAAAATGCTAATGTTAGCATGAATGCTCTCAGTAGCATGTGGGATATTATTAGAATGTTCTCTGTAATTTACTTAATTCCTTCAGTATACTAAACATGGGAGATAAGTAAGAAAAATAGGTAATAGCTTATTTAAGCTAAAAGGCTAATGCAAATGAACTGCCTTGCTATGCAAGGCAGCTCCCTAACCTGAGAGAACCAGATAATGCAGAATGATATCATTGCACATTGAGGCTTTTATTTTGAAATTCGCAGTAAGCTTCATATTAAATGCCCACACTAATCCAGTGTCTAAGAGTGCTTTGGATAAACCAATCACGTCAAGCAAAAATGAGCAAATATATGATGTAAAAATTGCCAAGGCTTTTATTTTGAAATTTTCAGTAAGCATCATAAGAAATGGTCAATGTAATCCCATGTGTAACAGTGATTGTGTTGAATCGGTTCTATAATGCTCAAAACACAAGTAGTTCTAAAGGCCAGCTCAGTCCTCCTCTGTAGTAACTGACAGTTCCACCATGTTGTAGTTCTAACCTTCAGTCTTTGAAGTTCTAAAGAGCAGCTCAACTGTCATGAGAATGAAACACACAGGGAGAGATGGAATCCTAATAGTTTGAAGCAGTTAGTTTTTCTGATTAATAAGTAAGAAAAATAGCTAATAGTTTATTTATAGCATAAGACTCATTAGAATGTTTTCTAATATTGACTTACTCATTCAGTATATTTAAAATGCATTATTAAGTTCTGATAGCTATTTAATAGTTTATTTAAGGTAAAAGTTTATCTTTGCACTGGCTTGCTGCGCAAGGCAGATCCCTAACCTGAGAGAAGAATATAAAGCATTCTAATATTATTGCATCGCCTTACGGCGATGCATTAACCTGAGGGCAATATGAAGGCTTTCATTTTGAAAAATAAACATAAGCTTCATATTAAATGCTCACACTAATCCAATGGCTAACAGTGTTTGAGTTAAATCTCTTCTGTACTGGCCTAAACAGCCAGTAGTTCTAAATGGAAGCTCTGTTTTAACTGAGTGTTAGTTAGAACTACAGATATGGTGTTCTGATAGTCCTATTTATTATCATTAGGTCAAAGGTTAATGCCATTGCACTGGCTTGCTGTGCAAGCCAGTGCCATAACCTGAGAGGAAAAGATAATATAGGCAGAGATTTTTGCAACATGGTGCTCACCTGACAGAGATATTGGGGCTTTTATTGGGAAATTTCCATTAAGCTTTATTTAAAAATTACACATAATCCTGTGTGTAACAATGGTTTGTTAAAATCTGTTATAAAATGCCCAAAACACAAGTAGTTCTAAAGGCCAGCTCATTCCAGAGTGTCCTCCCATAAATCAGCTGCTCTGGCCTCATGTGTTCCGTTGCTATGGTAATGGATCAGCTGCTTACTGTCAGTGTGTGTGAGAGAGAAAGGGGGGAAAAAAATTCTATCTTTGTGAGACACCCAGCCAATTAATATGGAAAAAGCACTCCGAACAAACCTTTGCCGTTCAGGAACCGTAATACATATTCAAAAACCGTTTGAAGCGTATAAGAGGGCTATTTGTCTTCTCCGATAGTACCGCAATTCATATTTTTACCTCATTCACAGTAATTGCAGTGATGAGACAAAAAATTGTGCAGAAACTTTTCAGAAATACATGGAAGTGAATCAGGGAGAGCGTCAGTTACCCTGTCCCATAATTTCACTCTGAAGCACCTTGACAGAAAACCGTAAATGCTAGAGAAATATCGAACACATTTTACCCGAGCAGGCACGCGTATCAATGTCATGACCGAGTTTGATACCAATCGGGCGATATTTGTGGGCGTGACAGCGATTTCAAAATCGCTTTGGGGTCAAAAATCTGCTTAAATTCTCACTCTAAAAAGTGGCAGTTGGTTTCAGTTATGCTCTGCGTTTCGGCAGTTGGAAATTTTGCTCGTTTTTCGCTTTTTACTTCGCCATCGTAAGTCCGATTCCTTATAAAAATAATAGCTCCAATGCCGGGACCGAGCCGCACGTTTTGATACCACTTTTGTGGCTGGGCTCGCAGCGGTACGAGCCGCATTAACGGTAACGGAAGAAGTAATTATAATAATAATAAAGAGACATTCTATTGGGTGTAGAACAATAGGTTCCTGCCCATGCAATGCATGGAGGCAGTGACTGACTTGCTTCGCAAGTCAGTCACTGCTCTCCTTATGCATTGCTATGGGGCAGGCCCCAACTAGAAAATTCCTGAAGAAATTTAACTGGGGCCTGCCAAAGTGTGCCCGTCGGTTTGGACCCAGCGTTCTGATGCTAACAATTTGCATCAATGCTAAAGAAAGCTGCAATGTAATCAATAGCATGTGGAGAATCACAAGAATGTTAAGTAAGCTGGACATGCAACATTCAGTATGATAAAGTAAGTGTATTAGCTAAAATGAGCAAATATGCTAATATAAGCATAAATACTTTCAGTAGCATGTGGGGTATCATTATAATGTTTACTGTCATTTACTTACTCCATTAAGTATACTAAACATGGCTAATAAGTCTGAAAAATAGAAAATAGCTTATTTAAGCTAAAAGGCTAATGCTAATGAACTGCCTGCTTGCAAGGCAGTTCCCTAACCTGGATAAACAGATAATGCAGAATGATTATTGCATACCTTACGGCGATGCACATTAAGAGGGCATTTTGAGGCTTTTATTTTGAAATTTGCAGTAAGCTTCATATTAAATGCCCACACTAATCCAATGTGTAAGAGTGCTTTGGATAAACCAGTCACATAAAGCCAAAAAGAGCAATTACATGATGTAAAAATTCCCAAGGCTTTTATTTTGAAATTTTTGTTAAGCTTCATTTGAAAGGGTCAAAGTCATCCCATGTGTAACAGTCATTGGATTAAATCAGTCATATAACGCTCAAAAAGCAATGACCTGATGTAAAAATTTTCAAGGCTTTTATTTTGAAATTTTCAGTAAGCTTCATTTCAAAGGGCTAGACTCATCCCATGTGTAACAGTGACAGGGTTAAATTAGTTATATACAGCCCATAGCAGCAAGTTTTTCTAAAGGCCATCTCAGTCCTCCTCTGTTTTAACTGAACTAGTAGTTCAACTACAGTGATGCGTATTTGAAGTCCTCAGCAGCTCTCCCTGCTCTGGGTTCCGTTGCCATGGTAAATAATCCTCTCTGCCAGCTGTGAGTGAGACATCCAGGGGGAGACAATTCTCTGTTTGAGCCAGCCAGTTTGACTAAAAAAGCATTGGCAAAAACTGTTTCCGTTCGGGAACCGTAATACATATTCGAAAACCGTTTGAAGCATATGAGAGGGCTATTTGTCGTCTCACATAGTCCCGCCATTCATATCTCTACCTCACTCACAGTATTAACAGCGATGAGATAAAAAAAGTGTGTGCCAAGGTCTGAAATTTTCAGAAATACATGGAAGTGAATCAGTGAGATCTGTCTGCTACCCTGGCGCATGACTTTGCTCTGAAGCACCTGGAGAGAAAACTGTAAGCGCTAGATAATTTTGAAAACATTTGACCGAGCAGGCACGCAGCGTATCAATGTCATGACCAAGTTTGATACCAATCATGCAATATTTGTGAGCGTGAGGGCGAGTTAAAAAATGATTTGGGGTCGAAAATTTCACTCTGACTCTCACTCTAGCGGAGCTGCCTTCACACTCTGATTTTTCCAAAATCAAAAACTTTGGGTTGCTTAGAAAGAAGTTGTGGACAAACCATAATACATATTGACGTGTTGTCTTCACTTTAAAAGAGATCACGGACGTATCTACAAAATGAAGTTTGAATGGCGTCTCTACATAAGGTTATGACGACACAGAAAATCCTCAAAAATAGGGTATTTTCAGGATTTACTGGTTGCCTCGTCCCCTTGACGACGAGACTTGCACCTGGTGAGCTCGTTAGTGATTTTGGGGTCGTTTTTTGCTTTTTACGTCGCCATGGTAACTCCAAATCCCACCAAAGTAATAGCTCCTTCCGGGAACGAGCCGCACGCTTTGATACCACTTTTGTGGGTGGGCTCAGAGCGGCACGAGCATTAACGGTAACGGAAGAATAATAAATAATAATCGATTAAAGAAACATTCTATTGGGTGTAGAACAATAGGTGCCTGCCATGCAATGCATGGAGGCAGTGACTGACTTGCTTCGCAAGTCAGTCACTGCTCTCCTTATGCATTGCTATGGGCAGGCCCCAACTAGAAAATTCCTGAAGAAATTTAACTGGGGCCTGCCAAAGTGTGCCCGTCGGTTTGGACCCAGCGTTCTGATGCTAACAATTTGCATCAATGCTAAAGAAAGCTGCAATGTAATCAATAGCATGTGGAGAATCACAAGAATGTTAAGTAAGCTGGACATGCAACATTCAGTATGATAAAGCAAGTGCATTAGCTAAAATGAGCAAATATGCTAATATAAGCATAAATACTTTCAGTAGCATGTGGGGTATCATTAGAATGTTTACTGTCATTTACTTACTCCATTAAGTATACTAAACATGGCTAATAAGTCTGAAAAATGAAAATAGCTTATTTAAGCTAAAAGGCTAATGCTAATGAACTGCCTTGCTGCAAGGCAGTTCCCTAACCTCGGATAAACAGATAATGCAGAATGATATCACTGCACCGCCTCGGCGATGCACTATCAGAGGGGCATTTTGAGGCTTTTATTTTGAAATTTGCAGTAAGCTTCATATTAAATGCCCACACTAATCCAATGTGTAAGAGTGCTTTGGATAAACCAGTCACATAAAGCCAAAAAGAGCAATTACATGATGTAAAAATTCCCAAGGCTTTTATTTTGAAATTTTTGTTAAGCTTCATTTGAAAGGGTCAAAGTCATCCCATGTGTAACAGTCATTGGATTAAATCAGTCATATAACGCTCAAAAAGCAATGACCTGATGTAAAATTTTCAAGGGCTTTTATTTTGAAATTTTCAGTAAGCTTCATTTCAAAGGGCTAGACTCATCCCATGTGTAACAGTGACAGGGTTAAATTAGTTATATACAGCCCATAGCAGCAAGTTTTTCTAAAGGCCATCTCAGTCCTCCTCTGTTTTAACTGAACTAGTAGTTCAACTACAGTGATGCGATTTGAAGTCCCTCAGCAGCTCTCCCTGCTCTGGGTTCCGTTGCCATGGTAAATAATCCTCTCTGCCAGCTGTGAGTGAGACATCCAGGGGAGACAATTCTCTGTTTGAGCCAGCCAGTTTGACTAAAAAAGCATGGCAAAAACTGTTTCCGTTCGGGAACCGTAATACATATTCGAAAACCGTTTGAAGCATATGAGAGGGCTATTTGTCGTCTCACATAGTCCGCCATTCATATCTCTACCTCACTCACAGTATTAACAGCGATGAGATAAAAAAGTGTAAGGTCTGAAATTTATCAGAAATACATGGAAGTGAATCAGTGAGATCTGTCTGCTACCCTGGCGCATGACTTTGCTCTGAAGCACCTGGAGAGAAAACTGTAGATAATTTAAAACATTTGACCGGAGCAGGCACGCGCGTATCAATGTCATGACCAAGTTTGATACCAATCATGCAATATTTGTGAGCGTGAGGGCGAGTTAAAAAATGATTTGGGGTCGAAATTTCACTCTGACTCTCACTCTAGCGGAGCGCCTTCACACTCTGATTTTTCCAAAAATCAAAAACTTTGGGTCGCTTAGAAAGAAGTTGTGGACAAACCATAATACATATTGACGTGCTGTCTTCACTTTAAAAGAGATCACGGACGTATCTACAAAATGAAGTTTGAATGGCGCCTCTACATAAGGTTATGACGACACAGAAAATCCTCAAAAATAGGGTATTTTCAGGATTTACTGGTTGCCTCGTCCCTTGACGACGAGACTTGCACCTGGTGAGCTCGTTAGTGATTTTGGGGTCGTTTTTGCTTTTACGTCGCCATGGTAACTCCAAATCCCACCAAAGTAATAGCTCCTTCCCGGGAACGAGCCATGACGCTTTGATACCACTTTTGTGGGTGGGCTCGCAGCGGTACGATCCGCATTAACGGTAACGGAAGAATAATAAATAATACGATTAAAGAAACATTCTATTGGGTGTAGAACAATAGGTGCCTGCCATGCAACATGGAGGCAGTGACTGACTTGCCGCAAGTCAGTCACTGCTCCTTATGCATTGCTATGGGCAGGCCCCAATAAAGAGTTCTGATCGAGTGTAGAACAATAGGTTCCTGCCCATGCAATGCATGGAGGCAGTGACTGACTTGCTTCGCAAGTCAGTCACTGCTCTCCTTATGCATTGCTATGGGGCAGGCCCCAATAAAGAGGCGTTCTATTGGGTGTAGAACAATAGGTGCCTGCCATGCAATGCATGGAGGCAGTGACTGACTTGCTTCGCAAGTCAGTCACTGCTCTCCTTATGCATTGCTATGGGGCAGGCCCCAACTAGAAAATTCCTGAAGAAATTTAACTGGGGCCTGCCAAAGTGTGCCCGTCGGTTTGGACCCAGCGTTCTGATGCTGACAATTTGCATCAATGCTAAGCTTAAAAACTTCCAAAGAACCATGTGGAGAATCACAAGAATGTTGACTAACATGGACATGCACGATTCAGCATGATAATCAGCTCACTAGCATGTTGTCTATACTTGACTTACACCATTAAGTATACTAAACATGGCTAATAAGTCAGAAAAATAGCTAATAGCTTATTTAAGGTTAAAAGTCTAATGAAGGCTAATGCAAGGCAGTTCCTAACCTGAGAGAAGAATATAAAGCATTCTAATATTATTGCATCGTATACGGCGATGCATTAACCTGAGGGCAATATGAAGGCTTTTATTTTGAAAAATAAACATAAGCTTCATATTAAATGCTCACACTAATCCAATGCCTAACGGTGTTTGGGTTAAATTCCTTATTTACTGGCCTAAACAGCCAGTAGTTCTAAATGGAAGCTCTGTTTTAACTGAGTGTTAGTTAGAACTACAGATATGGTGTTCTGATAGTCCTATTTATTATCATTAGGTCAAGAGTTAATGTTGCACTGGCTTGCGCAAGCCAGTGCCATAACCTGAGAGGAAAAGATAATATAGGCAGAGATTTTTTCAGCAGCTGCACTCACCTGACAGAGATATTGGGGCTTTTATTGGGAAATTTCAATTAAGCTTTATTTAAAAATTACACACTAATCATTTGTGTAAGAATGGTTTGTTAAAATCAGTTATAAAATGCCCAAAACACAAGTAGTTCTGAAGGCCAGCTCATTCCAGAGTGTCCTCCCATAAATCAGCTGCTCTGGCCTCATGTGTTCCGTTGCTATGGTAATGGATCAGCTGCTTACTGTCATATGTGTGTGAGACAGAAAGGGGGGAAAAAAATTCTATCTTTGTGAGACACCCAGCCAATTAATATGGAAAAAGCATTCCGAACAAACCTTTGCCGTTCAGGAACCGTAATACATATTTGAAAACCGTTTGAAGCGTATGAGAGGGCTATTTGTCGTCTCCGATTGTACCACAATTCATATTTTTACCTCATTTACAGTAATTGCAGTGATGAGACAAAAAATAGTGTGTGAAATACATGGAAGTGAATCTGGGAGTTCTGTAATTGATTTACTCAATTCAGTATATTTAAAATGACTAAGTAAGAAAAATAGCTAATAGTTTATTCAAGGTAAAAGTCTTATCTTAATTGACTGCCTTGCTGCGCAAGGCAGATCCCTAACCTGAGAGAAGAATATAAAGCATTCTAATATTATTGCATCGCCTTACGGCGATGCATTAACCTGAGGGCAATATGAAGGCTTTTATTTTGAAAAATAAACATAAGCTTCATATTAAATGCTCACACTAATCCAATGCCTAACAGTGTTTGGGTTAAATTCCTTATTTACTGGCCTAAACAGCCAGTAGTTCTAAATGGAAGCTCTGTTTTAACTGAGTGTTAGTTAGAACTACAGATATGGTGTTCTGATAGTCCTATTTATTATCATTAGGTCAAAGGTTAATGCCATTGCACTGGCTTGCTGCGCAAGCCAGTGCCATAACCTGAGAGGAAAAGATAATATAGGCAGAGATTTTTTCAGCGCCTTACGGCGCTGCACTCACCTGACAGAGATATTGGGGCTTTTATTGGGAAATTTCCATTAAGCTTTATTTAAAAATTACACAATAATCCTGTGTGTAACAATGGTTTGTTAAAATCTGTTATAAAATGCCCAAAACACAAGTAGTTCTAAAGGCCAGCTCATTCCAAAGTGTCCTCCCATGAATCAGCTGCTCTGGCCTCATGTGTTCCGTTGCTATGGTAATGGATCAGCTGCTAACTGTCAGTGTGTTTGAGACAGAAAGAGGGGAAAAAAATTCTATCTTTGTGAGACACCCAGCCAATTAATATGGAAAAAGCACTCCGAACAAACCTTTGCCGTTCAGGAACCGTAATACATATTCGAAAACCGTTTGAAGCGTATGAGAGGGCTATTTGTCTTCTCCGATAGTACCGCAATTCATATTTTTACCTCATTTACAGTAATTGCAGTGATGAGACAAAAAATTGTGCAGAAACTTTTCAGAAATACATGGAAGTGAATCAGGGAGAGCGTCAGTTACCCTGTCCCATGATTTCACTCTGAAGCACCTTGACAGAAAACCGTAAATGCTAGAGAAATATCGAACACATTTTACCGGAGCAGGCACGCGTATCAATGTCATGACCGAGTTTGATACCAATCGGGCGATATTTGTGGGCGTGACGGCGATTTCAAAATCGCTTTGGGGTCAAAAATCTGCTTCAATTCTCACTCTACTGGAGCGTCAGTTGGTTTCAGTTATGCTCTGCGTTTCGGCAGTTGGAAATTTTGCTCTTTGTTCGCTTTTTACGTCGCCGTCATAAGTCCGATTCCTTATAAAAATAATAGCTCCCCTCCCGGGACCGAGCCGCACGTTTTGATACCACTTTTGTGGCTGGGCTCGCAGCGGTACGAGCCGCATTAACGGTGACGGAAGAATAAGTTAAGAACTAGAAAATTCCTGAAGAAATTTAACTGGGGCCTGCCAAAGTGTGCCCGTCGGTTTGGACCCAGCGTTCTGATGGTAACAATTAGCATCAATGCTAAGCTTAAAAACTTCCAAAGAACCATGTGGAGAATCACAAGAATGTTGACTAACATGGACATGCACGATTCAGCATGATAATCAGCTCACTAGCATGTTGTCTATACTTGACTTACACCATTAAGTATACTAAACATGGCTAAAAAGACAAAAAAATACCCAATAGCTTATTTAAGATAAAATGCTAATGAACTGCCTTGCTGCGCAAGGCAGAGCCCTACCCTGAGAGAAGAATATAAAGCATTCTAATATTATTGCATCGCCTTACGGCGATGCATTAACCTGAGGGTCATATTCAGGCTTTTATTTTGAAATTTGCAGTAAGCTTCATATTAAATGCCCACACTAATCCAGTGTCTAAGAGTGCTTTGGATAAACCAATCACGTCAAGCAAAAATGAGCAAATATATGATGTAAAAATTGCCAAGGCTTTTATTTTGAAATTTTCAGTAAGCATCATAAGAAATGGTCAATCTAATCCCATGTGTAACAGTGAATGTGTTAAATCGTTTCTATAATGCTCAAAACACAAATAGTTCTAAAGGCCAGCTCAGTCCTCCTCTGTAGTAACTGACAGTTCCACCATGTTGTAGTTCTAACCTTCAGTCTTTGTAGTTCTAAAGAGCAGCTCAACTGTCATGAGAATGAAACACACAGGGAGAGATGGAATCCTAATAGTTTGAAGCAGTTAGTTTTTCTGATCAAAGAAAGTGTTGCCTAAGTGTTGCCAATAGCATGTGGGGTATCATTAGAATGTTTTCTGTAATTGACTTACTCAATTCAGTATATTTAAAATGACTAATAAGTAAGAAAAATAGCTAATAGTTTATTTAAGGTAAAAGTCTTATCTTAATGAACTGCCTTGCTGCGCAAGGCAGATCCCTAACCTGAGAGAAGAATATAAAGCATTCTAATATTATTGCATCGCCTTACGGCGATGCATTAACCTGAGGGCAATATGAAGGCTTTTATTTTGAAAAATAAACATAAGCTTCATATTAAATGCCCACACTAATCCAAAGCCTAACAGTGTTTGGGTTAAATCTCTTATTTACTGGCCTAAACAGCCAGTAGTTCTAAATGGAAGCTCTGTTTTAACTGAGTGTCAGTTAGAACTACAGATATGGTGTTCTGATAGTCCTATTTAATATCATTAGGTCAAAGGTTAATGCCATTGCACTGGCTTGCTGCGCAAGCCAGTGCCATAACCTGAGAGGAAAAGATAATATAGGCAGAGATATTACGGCGCTGCACTCACCTGACAGAGATATTGGGGCTTTTATTGGGAAATTTCCATTAAGCTTTATTTAAAACTGACACATAATCCTGTGTGTAACAATGGTTTGTTAAAATCTGTTATAAAATGCCCAAAACACAAGTAGTTATAAAGGCCAGCTCATTCCAGAGTGTCCTCCCATGAATCAGCTGCTCTGGCCCCATGTGTTCCGTTGCTATGGTAATGGATCAGCTGCTAACTGTCAGTGTGTTTGAGACAGAAAGGGGGGAAAAAAATTCTATCTTTGTGAGACACCCAGCCAATTAATATGGAAAAAGCACTCCGAACAAACCTTTGCCGTTCAGGAACCGTAATACATATTCAAAAACCGTTTGAAGCGTATAAGAGGGCTATTTGTCTTCTCCGATAGTACCGCAATTCATATTTTTACCTCATTCACAGTAATTGCAGTGATGAGACAAAAAATAGTGTGTGCAGGGCTCAGAAAATTTTCAGAAATACATGGAAGTGAACCTGGGAGAGCGTCAGTTACCCTGTCCCATGATTTTGCTCTGAAGCACCTTGACAGAAAACCGTAAATGCTAGAGAAATATCGAACACATTTTACCGGAGCAGGCATGCGTATCAATGTCATGACCGAGTTTGATACCAATCGGGCGATATTTGTGGGCGTGACGGCGATTTCAAAATAGCTTTGGGGTCAAAAATCTGCTTAAATTCTCACTCTAAAAAAGCGGCAGTTGGTGTCAGTTATGCTCTGCGTTTCGGCAGTTGGAAATTTGGGTCGTTTTTCGCTTTTTACTTCGCCATCGTGAGTCCGATTCCTTATAAAAGTAATAGCTCCCTTCTCGGCATCGAGCCGCACGTTTTGATACCACTTTTGTGGGTGGGCTCGCAGCGGTACGTGATGGAAGAACAATAAATAAAGATATAAATAAAGAGACGTTCTATTGGGTGTAGAACAATAGGTGCCTGCCATGCAATGCATGGAGGCAGTGACTGACTTGCTTCGCAAGTCAGTCACTGCTCTCCTTATGCATTGCTATGGGCAGGCCCCAATAAAGAGGCGTTCTATTGGGTGTAGAACAATAGGTTCCTGCCCATGCAATGCATGGAGGCAGTGACTGACTTGCTTCGCAAGTCAGTCACTGCTCTCCTTATGCATTGCTATGGGCAGGCCCCAATAATAATAAAGAGACATTCTATTGGGTGTAGAACAATAGGTGCCTGCCATGCAATGCATGGAGGCAGTGACTGACTTGCTTCGCAAGTCAGTCACTGCTCTCCTTATGCATTGCTATGGGCAGGCCCCAATAATAAAGAAACATTCTATTGGGTGTAGAACAATAGGTGCCTGCCATGCAATGCATGGAGGCAGTGACTGACTTGCTTCGCAAGTCAGTCACTGCTCTCCTTATGCATTGCTATGGGCAGGCCCCAATAATGAGCTTTTTAAGTCAAAAATTTATAAAAATAGATTTTTTTAGAGCTCACCTTTTAAATGAGCTTCTATGAAAAAAACCCACATTGTGATTTTTCTCTGTGAAAAAACAGTGCCACACACTGACACCTGCAAAAGTACCCCACTTTTCAGTATTTTCAATATGCTGAATCATTACAATCAGACTTAGATGTATTTTGTTATTTGACAGGACAAAACAACAGAAAATCTTGCACAATTCAAAGTGGAAGAAGAACTATTCACGACCATCAAGCTTCTTCAAATTGAATCAAAAATGTCTGCAAACATTTTTTTTACCAAGTCTTGGCATAGATTAGTTCTATGTCTGGACTTTGATCTAAACAGAATACCTTATTCCGCATGTTTGATGTGTTCTCGACGTAGCTTATGAAAATCTGCACAGAGACCCTTCATGTTTTTTTTTTTTTTCAACAAATCCAACAATGCAGCTGCTCTTCCACAAACACCAGACTGTAGTCCATGACTAATACATGTTGTGCCAAAATATTTTCTCACCTTGGCTGTGGATCTCTGAGGCTTCTCTAGAGATGCCATAAGTTTTTTTTGACTTCTCCTAATAATGCTCTCTTTCCCTGACTTGTGAGTTTTGGTGAAACGCCATGTGTTGGCAGGTTTGGAATTGTGCCATATTTTTGTCATTTTCAGGAGATGGATTAGACAGTACTGAGTGAGGTGATCAAAACTTTAACAATTCATTTTTACCCTTTCTTTAGAATTCTAAAAAAAAAAAAAAAAGTTATAAATAAAGGCTCTAGTGACCTTTATTTGACAGTGGTCAGACAGGTAATGAGAGAGAGTAAAGACATTCAGCTGAGGTCATCTGGCTGGGAATTGAACCTGTGACAGCCTTGTGAAGTTTTTTCTTGCCATCAGGCTTTTTAAAAAGTGTTAACAGAGTTAAATTAAACTCCAAAGACCACTACTAGAAATGTGAAAAAAAACACCAGTTTAAGTTGGTGCTTATGCAATAAAAGGTTAATGTATTTTGATCATTTCAACAATGCTGTGCTGGTAAGAGTAGCGACTAGCCCCTCAACACCCAGCAACATTTATGGAAATATGGATGGATTAATAGCTAACATCGTGGTTGTCGGTCAAAATCATACAATGCTTTTCTTTTTCATATAGGTTATTACTATACATTTCAATGCTTAAACCTTACGAGAAGTAGTAAGTTTTTAAATATGCCCACAGTCACACACAAAAGAGAAAATAAATACTTTACTGTCTGTAACCTCTAATTAAGAACATCAATAGCGCTACACTCATATTTAGAATGATCACTTATTTGTCTACATAAAACCACTCTATATAAAAAAAGGAGGAAAGAGTATAGAGGGCACAACCCTGTAGGGAGCAGAGTGGCATGTGCTATTTTAGAGTCTGTACATATAATCAGTTCCCTCATAATAGCATATGTTCTCATTTCATAGCAACTAAATTCTCTTCAAAGACTTTACTTCAGTGTGCAAGAATTAAATTGTTGCATAAACAACACATTTGCTTTTTAGACTAACTTTCCTTTTCACCCTCAGCTCACCCAGATCCACCTTCGTCATTTAGTCTAGTCAGTGTTACCCATGACTCCGTCACTCTAGAGTGGATCCCTGGCTTTAATGGGGGTTTGCAGCAGAGATATCGCATACGGTAAGGACAAATGTCCAAAAAGACAAGTATCCTCACAGGAACAAAGGAGCCATATTTGATAGAGTGTTGTTTTCTTTGACAGATACATCTGGGACCAGTCTGTCAGCTTCCTGTATGTAGATGTCGTTCCCCCTGATACAACAACCTTCACCGTTACCGGTCTGCAGTCGCAGACCACCTACAACTTCTCAGTTAATGCCCTAAACTCCATAGGAGAGAGTGGCTATGCTGACGACGGTGCAGTACTGACCATCACCACTGAGGGTCAGTTTGGAGTTACCCCCCCAGATTAATCGTGTGAGGACTGATGTCAACAGTACATTTATGAAGATTGTGTTTCTTATGTCCTTTCTCTTTCTTCACAGTGAAGAAAGATATAGAAGAGGATCAACCGGATGATAAAACACAGCGTGAGTTTTTCCTGCTCAATGTTTGATGACAGAAGTAATATACCTGAAAGTGTTTTTAAAAGTTGAACATTTCATAAAACTCTTTAAGACTTATATTATTTAATTTTAATGGCTACATTATCATTTATTGTTACTTAAACAATTTGAAGCCAATAATTCAGTGTCAGAAAGAAAATAATGTCCTGTTTGTTGAGAACACTGAATGCTTTATATACTGTATTCATGACTTTTCTGGCTCTTTGACTATTTAAATGTTATTTTAGAAATTAGAAATTTGGCCAGGAGCTCCTGTCAAAAATTGACACCAATTTTTATTTTTTGCAAAATGTTATTTTGGTGGTGAATATCTCTCATTTCTGTTACTTTGACGATTGCTTAAAATTGTGCCATAGAAATATTGTGTCACTATTTATTTTTCAAATGTATTCATATGAATGGCATTGTTAACTTCAGTCCACACTATACAACACAAACATTTACAATTTTTCTTCTGTCTTGGTCCGTGAAATGCCTTTGTTTTTTTAAGTAAAGTATTTCCTTTCACATTTATTAAAAATGACAATAACACGGATTGAAATTTTTAAATTTGAGACGTTTTAGTCTTAAGAGTTTGAAGAAATCCAGGTTAGACAAGCAGTGGCTTTCATTTAGCTCCTCATGTTAATTCAGGCACGTTTTGTGGCTGTAACAGCGGTAGCTATTTTTGTCATCTGCTAGTTCTTAATTATTTAAAAGCTGCTGAGAGACCAGTTAGGTCTTTTTATCCTTACATGTCCTTCAGTTTAGCTTCACCTGTTCTGCACTAATCTGATATTTCTGTTTTTGCTTGCAACCAGCTCCGAGTGGCCTGCCAACCCATTTGACTGTGGCCTTCACAGTGGTGTTCGGAGTCCTGCTGGTGTTGAATTCGCTGGGCTGTTTCTTTGGGCGGAAGTGGAAAAACAGGCGTGACAAAACAAGTACCCGTGATTATCTTTTTCATCTGCGGATGGGGAAGTGTTCCTCGCTTTCTTGTCTCTGCAGTGTTCCGATCTCCCTGGCACAAGACCCTAAAGAGATTACTCTGAGCAATGATGTAATTGTCAGCTCAGCACCACCTCATTGCTCCGTGTTCCTCTTTCTGTTTGTGTGTCCTGTCTCCTCTCCTTTTGCTCACCATCTGAGCCTCTACCTCGCTCCACATTCATCCCTCAAAACTGTCACTTCCACGTTGCACTCATATCTTTTATCTCATTGGCCGGCTTCATGTCCTTCCTCTCTCTTTCTCTTGCTCTCCTTTTGTCTCTTTCTATTTGTTCATCAGTCTAACCATCAAGTCCTTCTTCTCAGTCTTTCAGGTTTTTCTTTCCTTCAGCACCTTCCTTTGCCCTCTGTTTTTTTTTACATTGAATTTCTTTCACATCTCACTAATCTTTCATTCACTCTTGCTCTCTGGCTTTTTTAGTATTTCAATAAAATTCAACATTTGATAGAGTAGCTCTCTTTGTATCTCGTTCCCCCACAGAGGCAGAAAGGGACAGTGTGGTGAATGGACAGAAGAGTGAAGAGGATGTGTAAGTCAAGGTTTTGGAGTTCACTGGAAGAAAAGGAGATACACACATTTTATGATTTTTCGCTAATGTGCTGGAGGCAGCTGAGGAGGCAAAACAAGATTAGATAAAACTCTGTTTAAATTGATGTCTTGAACCTTGCATCACACATGCAGTACTGCCAAGAAACTACAATATGATGCCACGTAAAACCATTTAAACATTATGAATATGGGCTTGAATGTATTTATTATTTTTTTCAATTTTAAGTGATAGACCAAAGCAACACAGAGTATAAAGGTGACATGGACGGAAAATGATATCTGACTTTTGATATGTAGCTTCTATGAAAACCTCAGAGGTTTGCTTGAGAATGTTAGTGAACAAAAACTATCCTGAAGACCAAGAAACACAGCACAACAGGATTAACATATGGATACATTTAAAGTTGGATAATGTTATAAAAAACAAGTTTTGTATCTCGTATTTACAGTTCATCACCCTAAAATGGTTATTGTGTGGCACAACTGGAATACATGACCAGTAATAAGACTGGCTAGGATTAATCAGAGAAGCAACCAACAGATCTGTGGAAACTTAATGAAAAGTTACAGGAAGTCACGGTTCAGTTAGGAGAATCCATTGACAACTTTGAAATCCAAGTATGTTTTTTTGGGGGGTTTTTTTTGCAATTCATCATTACACACTACTTTGTGATTTTTTACACCAGATTCTTAATAAAAACATTGATAATTGTAAATATGATGAGGCTAAATACTTTATTTCCAAAGCCCTGCAGTAATCATGAAAGGTCAAATGTTCATAAGAAATAAGTTTCTATGGCAACTGGGTGGTTAGAATATTTGTTTATACACACTTGGGATTAATTATCAGCAGTATAACCATGAAGTAGATAAGCTCTGATTTCTACATGCAGGTCAAGTCAATCAACCAGCAACTCCAATAAGTACGAGAGCAGAGAAAAAATCAACACCGGAGCCCAACGCACCCTCCTCGTTGACACTGGATCTGAAACAGAGAGCAACGTCTACGAGAGCTACACAGCGGTAAGAAAGACGGAAGAGGAGATGGGGGGGGGGTGAGAGAAAAGGGCAACAGATAATCTGCAGAGACACCAAGAAACAGATGAGTAAAGGAAAGAGGTTAGGCACAGGGTGAAGAGATCTGGCAGCAAAGGAAGTGGAGGCTTCAGCCACAACAAGGAAAAGGGATAAATAAACTAATGAAAGCTTTGGTTGTGAGCAGGGATGGAACATCGATCAATAGCCCACAATTAGTATTCAAAATACACATTGATCTTGGAGAAATTATCATTTTGTTCTTTTAAAAGGCCAACAAGGATTTAAGATGGAATAAAACAGTTTATTGAGGTAAAAGAAAACAGATCAGGCTGTGTGGTCAGAGGAGAATCAGTTCACAAATTCACATGAAGGTAGAGCTTACCTCACTTTAATTGATTTTAAGCATGTTTACCTTCAGCAATATCTGGATTTGACTTGAAACAATCTTGTATTTTATGTGGTTATGCCCTGCTGACAGTATCTCTCAATATCTTACTGCAACATTTCATTCTTTGAGCATTACCCCCCATTACTTTATATGGCGCCCTTAACATTTATTGGCACTTCTGGTAAAAGTATGTAAAAACCTTTTTTTTTTTTTTTTTTTTTTTTTTTTTTTTACTTTTTGCTGAAGCATAATACAGCTCTGAAAAATGTAGAAAACATTTTTTGGTTAAAGACAGATTTTTTGACTAAATTTGTACTAGAATTTCCATTAGAAAATTTTGACATTAACATAAAATTATAGAAAAAGAAGAAAGCAGAAAGCAAAGCAGAAATGCTCATCTTTTAAGAATTGGTTTTAATAGAAAAAGTCACTTGCATTCACGTAGACTGAGAAACATAAGAAACATCTCTGCCTAGCTAACCACTGAAGGAATTAAGAGAAGTAGTTTACAACTCATGTGTGCCATTTATTCAGAATAAACAAAGATTAACAAGTGTGTTTTTAATTTGTTTTATTGATTTTACTTTATTGGGGGTGAAAATCATTGTAGCAAGTGTGTTTAGGAGATTTCCCTTTCACATTTCTCTTGCTTTTCATTATAAGCTTAAATTTAGTATTTACGAAGATAAAGGTTTCACCAGCAGTGATGGTACATAGAGCAATTACTGGTGTTCTGTTATTATTTTGAGCAAAGTGGCTTAAAGAAACCATTTCAGGTCTGCCTTAGAAATTGTCCTTTTACCAATCTGTATCACATTATCTTGTCAATAAGTAAAGTACATCCACATTGGAGATGACCTTTCACCCCCTTTGAACTGTTGATATGTGGAAATGCTTTGCAATTCTTTATATGATGTCTTTTTGACCAGTTTCAGGAAGAGTCCCATTATTATTATCCTACTGGTGACTATAAACCCTACCATGGTCCACATCCTGAGGACAGACGTGGCCTTGGTGAGACACAACAAACACTTTTGCTTTAACAAGGCATTAGCAGACACTTTACATTCTGGCGAGAGGAGAGTGAAAAGAGGCTGTTTTTTTTAGGCAAATACTGAAAATTATAGTGATCCATATTTATGTTTTAATCCATATTTATGCTGTGATTGTGTATGGGCTGTTAAAGGTGGCGTTCCTGTGAACTTTGAAAGCCATTTGTATGAAGACGTGAGTGACAGAAGAGTGTGTCAGGACACACTGGCTTCCTCTCTTCCTGCCTACCGTCCACTTTTCTCTGATCACAGACTGAACCGGCAAGCAGAGGACTGGAGGTCACCAACCGACCCTCAGGTCTTTGAAAAAAAAACAAATAAACAAAACTCTTTAGAACACTTACGAAACAAATACCTTTGAAAGATTTAATGCATTACCGAAGTATAAAAAAAGCTTTTAAACCCTTTACATTTCTCTTGCTTTTTTAGGGCTTTTTATCATCATCAAGCAAATTTTAATATAAAAAGAACTTCTCAAGCATTTGACTTTAGAGGAAAATGTTATCAAAAGCAACCTGCTCCTACTGTAATTTTTCGGGAAGTTGAGTTTAATTTTATCTGCCAACGCCAAGCTTATGTACCATAAAACCTCGAAGAGTCATAAAATAACTTAAACAAAAGCTTTCAGATAAAGAAATGAAGTAGAAAATAAGACAAAGGCTCAAAAAGCAATGCCGCATGCTCCATTTTAAAGGAATTCAAGAATTGAAAAAGTTATTGGCATCCGTCAGTCTGGAAAGGGTTACAGAACCGTATCATTTTGTGACTCGAGTGAACCAACGGGAGAACCGTTATCTACACATAGGAAAAAAAAACATGAAGCATTAGAGAACCTTCCTGGAAGTGTCTGGGCAAATCGTCAAGGATGTCACACAAGAACCCAGAACAATTTTTAATGTGTAACCAGGTTGCTATGGATAACATTTCCCCTTAATATATTTATTCAGATTATCTTAGTCTGATATGTAGATTAGTTTTTAATGAGGATAATCATTCCCCACAGTAACTGTATATTCTCTCTTTTTACAGGGTATCAAGAGAGACGAGCAGTTCATGAATAATCAACAACCAGAGCGGGATTATGATCTACCCTTCGAGTTGCGAGGAGAATTAGTCTAGATTGAAACAATGATATCAATTAAATAATTTGACTCAACAGTAGTAAATTGCTGTAAAAAAGTATATACTCTTGTCCTTTTTGTTTTCTAGAACTTGGTTTAAATTATATTGAATGATTAGATTAGGAGCAAAAATAAATGTCAGTTTTTCAACTTTAAAGTTTTGCTTTTACTTTTTAACCATTACAATAATAAGTTGACCTAGTTCATTGACATAAATTGCAAACTGTTGCTGAGTAGAAGACAAGAAGAAAGCTACAGAAGAGGAAAGATTTGAACGCTTCGGTCCCCTTATTGCAGTCAGGAATATCAACGTGATGAATATTGTTTTTCTTTCAATAAATATCCTTACATTACACCATAAGGTTAGTTTTGACTTCTGCTCCTCTTTTTCTGCCCCCTTCTGCCTCTTTTTTAGAGCCGAGTCATCGTCATTACCCACACTCCCGCCCTGCAGGTAGACATGAATCAGTCGGTTAGAGATAGAAATGAACTGACATGTGTGCGGTTGGCACTGGAGCAGAAGCAACAGAGGCTCACGGTGCCACCCAAGCAGACATCATCCTTTTGACCCATCTGACATTAACATTTTCCAGTGTGTATCCAGATGAGAACCTGATGACAGGACCCTCTCCCTCCCCCCACCGACTACAAAGACTTTTCAGATCTGACAGCTGGTCTTACGGCGTCCCTACAATGGGATCATACTGAGCGGTATTTAGCACAGTTTCATCTTAAGACGAGAGAAGCCATATCTGTGGCCAGACTTTATAATCCTGTTTTCCCTCGGACTGGAATTCAGCTTAAAGCATTGGTGAAGGGGAAATACCATGCTGGGAATTTGCAGTCAGAGAGAAAGAGAGAGACTGAGAAGAGAAAAGGGTTAAGCTAAGCTTCATATGGGGTTTCGGCAACAAAAAGATATCCTCTGCTTTATAGAAATCCAGTTCTTTTGGTGGCTCTTTGTCAAATATCAAATGGTATTTACACAAAGAAAAAAAAAGAAATTAGTGTGATAATCTTCTCATATGAAATATAAACAATGTTAAAATTCAAGTCAGAAATCAGTTTGTGAGGCTGGACTTGTTCAAATAATTTTAGTATGAAATTGTATTTTACGCCAAGTTCCTTATGAATACCTGCAGAAACACACATATTAAGAAAATATGTGCATATTTGAATAAAAAGGCATATGGTGATAGTTTACCTTGCTCTATCCAACAGCGCTCAGACATTTGCAATAATTTGTTGTACCCACAGTTCCATGCAAAAATATTTTAGATTTTTCATATTTTGTTATTACGCAACCAGAAATGAATGTTTATGTTACTGGAATTTTAT